>NW_019395192.1:0-14216 GCF_000612105.2 Orussus abietinus | reverse complement strand
AAACAAAAACACCTGGCGACCATACAACGAAATACAGGATGAAGAGCGAAGTCCGGTGCCTGAAGGAAGAACCTGCGCTGCCGCCGGAAGGTGACTTTCGGAGGGGCCCGAGGTGGAAGGGGCTATACTGAGAGGAATCAGGAAGGAACCATCCAACTCCCTGGCGTTTCCGGCCCACTGCCCGGTCACACAGTCACGCGTTATCGTGTAGCAGAATCACCTGGCTGGTTCCACTGCCGGTTCATGGTCTTTTCCGCTCGATTTTGTCACTTAACACGTTAAGTGCCTAGCCCGTTTTGCGAGCCGTTCCGTTCAGGCCCAGACTCGCGCCAGAGACGGGGTGCTGTAACACGAACTTAAAATCTGTGGCCAGTCCCTACGAACAGGCGTGGCTCTTAAGGTGAAGTCAAACACCATTAAAATCAGTCGATTCGAATAAAACACTTTTTTTTAAGGGTATTAGACCAAACTGTCCGAAACTTTGACACATCACTCCTGATCATCTAAGAATTGTCCTGACACATTCAAAATTTGGATTCTTAAAAAAAATTTTTAGCTCAGCCCATACCAGAACCAAAATGGCGTCGAGCTCTCATATTTCGATCAATATACAATTATCGAAGGCTCTGATATGAAAATCGAAATTGTCAGGACAATTTTACGACAAGTTAGAACACTCTGGTAATGGATATACTCGCATTTGAACGGGATAAAGGCAAAAAAGTGTTGTATGCGCTTCTATGCCAAAACGATGGTAATACGAGATCTCGGAGTGAAAATTTAATTGACCTGGAAATCACAGATGGCGCAGGGGGTCCCTCTGCCGTCAATTAGGGTCTGAGAAAGCATGAATCCAGAGGATTTCTGGAGTTTTACTTCGATTTCTTTATATTTAATGTACGAAAACGACAGGTGGACTATGCCATTTGCTACAATACCCAGTATAATTCGATACAGCTGTCAATATAGAAACGAACGTCGGCAACGTAGGCATTTAGAAAACTTTTCTTTATCGACGTCGATCAAGTTTCTCGACGTGCTTCACTTCACCTTAACGTGTTAAACGAATGAGTTGCTGTCGATAACGTTCGGAACTAAGTGTCACCGGGTTTAAGCAATTCATAATAAATAACGCTTTTAAAATCCCACCAAATACACAGCAATAGATTTTTAACGTGAATATGCGGTGTTGCAGTACATGTTGATGCCTCACCCAGATGAACCTACGATTTTCGTCTTTTGGGATTGTTGTACAATATCTATTTTTCATTCCCAGTCACAAATTTATGAAGAAAATCCTTTTGTTTAAATCGTGACAGCAGAGACCTTGCTGTGTCACAGCGTCTCATTTTGTTCTCCTGGGAAAGCACATGAAGCACCCAACAGCCTGCCTTTGAAATTTTTCCAAGTTTCTTTAAGATGATATGAAAGGCGCTGAGAAATTTAATCGAGGTCGATAAATTAAATTTCATTTATACACTTTTTAGTGGTAACATCATTTTGAATATTCAAGTGGTAACATAATCTGGCGCGTTACGTTACCGACATTTATATTTATGTTGAAGTCTTTTACAGTCTAGGTTGAGAATTATACGAATTCAAGCGTCTCACATGTCATTTCAAGAAAGTAATGGTGAAAAGACTGATGCAAAACTGTCGAAATCTCGTGAATTCATGACTGTTTATATTTTGACGAACCAACGTCGCCACCTGTGACGTTTAGCTGCAACTAAATTTTTTCTCTAAAACACGTGTTACCCACGGGCCAAGAATACAGAAGTCTCCATAGAAGCCCAGTTCCCGTGGTGTTGCTTGATACCCCGTAAATAGTAACCAAGCGGGACGCTAGATGGCAGCACAGGAGAATTAAAGCATTACAAAGTGAGGGGAAGAGCATGGGCGGCGTGAACTGCCCCAAGCAGGGGTTCGTCCCCCTCTTCCCACCCCCCACACGCCACGCGACATGGGAAAAAAACAGATTTAGAACCGAGATACCACACAAGGCTCCATGGCTGTTCGCTGAGAGATTGAGGCTTGTTCTAAATCGCATATTCCTCGCTCATTATATTTTTGATATCCTTGAGACGATATGATGATGATGACGATGACGTATGACATCCACAATATACAGAAACACCTCTCAATGGCATTCTGTATCGCAATATTACGTTGTTTACGTATAGAAATATACACGTGGTATTTAAATGTGTTCGAGCCGAATGAACAAGGGCTCAACCGAGAACGAATTCCTTTATCTCAGATAGCAATTATCATGTCACGTGTGGTTTTCAAGCCAATACGCAAAGTTCAATTATTTATTGCAAATACGGACTAATCCATAAACTAATAATTATAACGCCAAATTTTAATTAGAATACTCTCTGCAACGATCTGGGTGTTCTATTTCTTCCTCATCTCAAATTCTGTTTATTCTTCCTCGAGTCTCTCCCTGTCATCTCGCACCATCAATTCAGTAACGTGTGCTCATAACTTAAATTGAGGTATAAACAGAAACTCTAGCGTGTCACTCTCTTATCTACTACCGCGGTCCTTTAGCCCATGATTCGTTTACTACTAATCCTATAGCCCATATTTATTATTCCCCACCTAAGCCTCCTTAAACAACATTAACTTTTCCCTTTCTCAGTCCTCATTAACCAATCGCCTTCGATTATAAATCCCACTTTATTTCGCTATGCCTATCAGCGAACGTTTTACAAAAACTCTGCCCAGAGGACAGCATCCGAAAACACTTAAAAAGGGAGTCCCTCTGGGCACACTCAGAATCTCCTAAGATTTCCGCTAAGTCACATCCGTGTCAAGTGACCAAAATCCACTCTCACCAGTGGTCCGCACATCCGCGCTACTTAAAGCACGCGTCCGCCTCTCAGTTAACCGTCACGATCGGTATTGATTTGTCTACGTTTGTGAAAGATTTAAAACTGTTATAAATAAATTCTTGTTGTTGATCACTCTTCGCACCCGGCACCGCTTTCATTGCTCCGAATCTTCGATTCCTCGAATATATTCGTAACAAAATGCCTTTAGGTGAAGTGAAACACGTCGAGGAACTTGATCGACGTCGATAAAGAAGATTTCTCTAAATGCCTACGATACGGACGCTCGTTTATATATTGACAGCTGTGTCGAATTATATTGGATATTGTACCAAATGGGATACTCCACCTGTCGTTTTCGTACAATAAATATCAAGAAATCGAAGTAAAACTCCAGAAATCCTCTGGATTTATGCTTTCTGGGGCCCTAATTGATTGCAGAGGGACCCCCTGCGCCATTTGTGATTTCCAGGTGAATTAAATTTTCACTCCGAGACCTCGTATTCCCATCTTTTTAGCATGGAAGCGCATACAACACTTTTTTTGACTTTATCCTGTTTAAATGCGAGTTTATCGATTACCAGAGTGTTCTAAATTGTCGTCAAATTGTCTTGACCCTTTCGTTTCTCATATCAGAGCCTTCGATAATTGTATATTGATCGAAATATCATAGCTCGACGCCATTTTGATTCTGGTCTGGGTTAAGTTAAACATTTTTTTCAAAAAATCCAAATTTTGAATGTGTCAGGACAATTCTTAGATGATCAGGAATGATGTATCAAAGTTTCGGATAGTTTGGTCTAATACCCTTAACAGAAAGTGTTGTATTCGAATTGACTGATTTGAAGGGCATTTCTTTCACCTTAACCCGTAGCATGTGAATGGTCGAAATGAAGCACGAGGCGTCAAGATAAAGGAAATCCCAGCAAAACCACCTTTGGTGTAAAAAAAAGATAAGTTCATTGCCTGATGTCGTTTCACCTTCTGGAATCACTACGAACATTCCTACAAAGAATCAGTAGCCACTATCTTATTATTAATTAAAAAAAAAAGTAGAACCAACCTTCTGAAGTAGCAGTAGTAATCACGTAATTTTTACAAAAAAAGACCAAAAAATTATTTTTCGTGTTCAACCTACTAAAGTTATGAAATCAACTGTTGCGGACAAGTTTAGACAATTTGACGGGTGTACTGATGGCCTTTTAAAGTAGTGAAATCAGTTACCGAAAGACAAGTGCAACTACAGCTCGATTAATAACCGTTCCTATAACTTTGAATTGTTAATTTATTATATGAAACTATCAGTAAATACACTTTCAAAAATATCTAACGATGTATGCTGGTATAATACTTTCATGGTCTATCGTTTTCCTCACTTTATGGCCTCCACTCGATTCTATAAGTGACTAATCTTTGTTCTGAACCATTTAAGGTGATGTGAAATACCCCTCAAGTGAGTCGAATCGAATACAACGCTATTTTTGAAGGGTATTGGACCGATCGACTTGAAACTTGGGTACATGACTCGTAAGCACCTCCAATTTGTCCTGACACTTTCAAAATTTCGATTTTCAAAAAAAATTTTGTTCACTTAGCCCAGACCAGAACCGGGCTCGCATATTTCGATCAATATGGATTAATTCAAGGCTCCGACGTGACAAATGAAAGTGTCAGGACAAATTCCAGGCAATTCTGAACAATTTAGTTCTAAAAAAACTCACATTTGATCGCGATAAAGGCAAAANGACTAGTTTTGCGACTGTAGTACGCCACAACCCTCTTCTCTTTATCAAGCCTTTGAATTAATATTGCTCCTAATCCAATGGAGCTGGCATCCGTATGCACCTCAGTTTCCAATGCAGGATCGAAGATGGTTAACACTGGTCGAGTAGACAGAATTTCCTTTATCTCTCGCACAGCGCTAGCTTGCTCCGACCCCCATTGCCACGGAACATTATTCCGCAATAAATTTGTTAATGGTGCTACCCTTTTTGCAAAGTTCTGAATAAACTTCCGAAAATACCCTGCGAGCCCTAAAAACTGTCGTACTTGTTTGATGTTTGTTGGATCTGGAGTATCCATTACTGCTCGAATCTTATGCATTCCTGGTCGAACCCCCTCACTAGAAATCTCTCTGCCTAGATATTCTATCTTTCTTTGGAAGAATCGACACTTTTCTAAATTTAACGTCAGATTGTGTTTCTTAAAGGTCTGTAGGACTAATTCTAATTCCTTAAACCCTTCCTCGATATCCTTAACGGCTAACAACACGTCATCTATGTAAACTGATGCCCTAGTCCCCTTCAATGCTTGGTTCATAGTTTTCTGAAAGACAGCAGGCGCGTTAGCTAACCCCATTGCCATTCTCAAAAATTCCCAATGACCATCAGGGGTGATTAAAGCCGTTTTCTCTATGGAATCGGGGTGCATTGGGATTTGGTAAAATCCGGATTTTAGATCTAGCGAAATGAAATACTCTTGTCCTCCTAATCGATCAATCTGATCGTCAATTAACGGCAGGGGATACTTAATTGATTTTGTGATTTTATTTAACGGTCTGAAATCAACTACCATACGCGCCTCTCCGTCTTTCTTTGAGACTAAGAAGGCGGGACTTGCATACGGTGAAGTGCTCTCACGAATTATTCCGCTAGCTTGAAGTTTCATTATTATTTTATTTAGTTTTTCCCGTTCATCCTTCGACATACGATAAGGTCTATGATGTACAGGGTCATCGTTTAGCAATTCGATCTTCATTTCCCCAATATTCGATTGTCCTAACTCTTCGAGTGTAAATGCTACGTTATGCCGAAACCGATTCAGAAGATTTATCAATCGACCCTTTGTAGCCTCATCTAAGTCCTCGCAGTGCACGTCCTTCCCTTCGATGGATTTTAAAGTGTCTACCTTTTCTACGCTAACTGTTTCATTTGATCCCGTCGGTAAGTCCATATCTATTGTTTTAAAAAGTATTATGCTCGATGCGTCAGCTAAAACTCGAATTCCTGGTTTCAGTATATTACGTCCAATCAATATTGGTTTTGATAATTGATCATCTGGTACAATGTAAATTTTTACTTTAAGTTCGATATTGTCAATAATTAACTTGATTTTTGCGTATGCAATCGGACTGACCACGGCCTGATTAAATGCGGACAATACTTTATTGGTTTCCTTAAATTTTAAATTCAAAAGTCGAGCCTCAGTTTCTTTAATGATGGAACAGTCACTGCCTAAATCTAGTGTACATATTTTCTCTGCACCGTTTATGCGGCAAGTTTTAAGAGGTTTGTTTACCCTTATCGCTTCTATCTCTAAAAACCGATAGGGACTGTGCTTCACCGGTTAGTCACGCCGTCCTTTCCTTTCTATCCTTATTGTTTTTCTTAAAGCACTGGTCGTCTGAGTGCCCCAAGATGCCACAATACGAACGTTTCTTTCTGCCCCCTTCCCTTTTCTGACTTTTCGGAAAAGAAGAATCGTGTTGCTCCTTGGAGGAATCGGCCTCTTCAGAATTGGGGCAGAATCGCTTGACATGACCCTTTTTCCCGCACTTAAAGCATCCTTCACCGAAGTGGACCTTTGATTTCTCCGACTCGACATAATTTGGAAACGGACGTTTGACAGTTTTCGAAATCTTTAAATCTTTGTTCTCTTTTGCTTTATTTGGGAAAACGCTTAGACATTTATTAAATTCCGCAATGGTCTTGCTGCGAGCTGCTAACACAATCGTGCGAATGGATTCGTCGTGAATGCCTTGTGCAATTAAATCTACTAGTTTTTCTTCCGGAAGCTCCAATTTTAACTTATTAATTTTTCCCAATTTGGCAAAGCAATACGTCTGAAGATCTTGACTGGGCAAACTCTTGTATGAAACTGCGGCTTCCATCAATTTTCCGAAACTTTCTTCCCCCGGAAATTGTCGAACTAACGCTGTGGAAAGGACCTCCCAGGATAACAATGAGTTTTGCAACCCGTCATGCCAAAGTTTAGCATTACCTTTTAGTTTTAATATCCCGAGATATAATTTGGTCTTATCGTCCCAATCGTACATCTCCCCACACGTGTTAACTTTCTGAACCCAGTCACTAGCAGATAAATTTCTCTTTTCGGGGTCAAATTCCGGCAATATCTTTTCGTTANAAAATAGGATTTTTCCCTATTTTAGGGTACGGAAGGTACCTACGTAACACTAGCATACATTGTTGGATATTTTTGAAAGTGTATTTACTGATACTTTTATATAATATATTAACAATTCAAAGTTATAGAAACGGTTATTAATCGAGCTGTATTTGTACTTGTCTTTCGGTAACTGATTTCGCTACTTTAAAAGGCCATCGGTACACCGGTCAAATTGTCTAAACTTGTCCGCAACGGTTTTATTTCATAACTTTAGTAGGTTGAACATGAAAAATAATTTGTTGGTCTTTTTTTTTAAATGAAGTAATTACTACTGCTACTTCAGAAGGTTTGTTCTACTTTTTTTTTTCTATTAATAATAAGATAGTGGCTACTGATTCTTTGTAGGAATGTTCGTAGTGATTCCAGATGGTGAAATGACATCAGGCAATGAGCTTGTCTTTTTGTTTTACACCAAAGGTGTTTTTGGTGGGATTTATAATTACAAGACTAACTTTAGTTTATGAAAGCCCAAGTTTATTCAAGACGATGTAGTCAGCGTGACGTAATCCATAGTTTCCAAGATCGCGTAGAGAGATATCAATTGCTAGGATCTGGATTTCTCCCGTAGCTCAAAATCTCGGCCGAGAGTCGGCCGAGTGAACAAAGCAAAGGCAGAGAAGGATAGAGCATAATTGAGACACGAGCAATCACCCATATGCATCCAGGGACAAATTTCAAATCGATGCATAGCAACATTGCCAACGCAATCCATAATTATAACGTCGACATAAAGCGATAATCGCCAGAATTTTATTTTATCGTAATTTGACATTTTCTGATCACGCACGTTCGAGAGTTGTTTAACAAAAAAGGGTCGACTCAGAAGTTCAAGTTTTCAATTCGAATAACTTCAATGATCATGTAATTCCCAATACAGACTATTAGGTGATTATCCAAATAATACGGATCCCCTATAATACATTTTTGAAAAATTAGCCATTCAAATATAACGTACACTACATAAATTTATCAAATATTTGGTCTACCGTTAATGATATAACCTAATATGTAAGATCACTATTGTAAAACGCTGGGTTCCAAGGAAAAGTCGATCAATTTTTTGGATAATGCTTTCCTATCGACTCAATATTTTTGTTAAATTCCGTATGCTTTATGATATAACAATACTACATTAAAAATAAGTAGCGATAAATAAAAATCAGTAGTATACAATAGGAAAGAATTAAACTTGAAATTATTTGAACGATGAATTATCTGTGTTGAGAACTGCAATTTCATGAAATTTTATTGGGTTGATGCAAAAGTTCCTCCCGTTTTTGGCGCTAGATGGCATTTCATCGAACGGGACGAACTTTTGCACCAACCTAATACTTGATCCAAAGACTTGAATGCTGATCTTGTTAAATATTTGATTACGCATCGACCACGAGTATGTGTCCAATGTGTTTAAATCCCTCGCCCATTGCACGATAAGAAGCAGTAAAACGCATACCTGTATTGACAAAATTGGGCAAAACAACATCGCTACCCTGAGAGAAAAATCTAGTTAAATTAACTATTTTTGAACTAGTTTTAATAGTTCAAAAAAGACTTGGATACTTTTCATTGTGAAGTTAAATTTTTATTATTTTTTACAACCTTATATATTAAAAGTGCATGAATTTTATGAATATTATTTAAAGATATTTCATTTAAATGTGCGCAATTCTTTACGGTGTAACTACATTTTGATAAGTCTGTGAAAGCTGAATATAAACTTAATAGTTTATATTTGAAACGATTTCTACGAAAATTATTATGAAAATCGAATTTTCGCCAAACTTTGAGGGGTTGTTTCACTTTTTAAATGTGGACCATTGCAGATATAAAAAAAACAGGCGTCTCTTAGATTTTTGTATTTTTCAACATATATGAGAATCAATAAGATCGGGGGCGGACACTTGGGAATGTTTCCTTGTAAGCGTAAATTAGAGGGTTTCGGAGTGCTATCAAAATACTCGTTTATAATCTGTACAAATGATGACGGAATTAATTTACATTATTTACAATAGACACCGTTACTATTATTATCCTTGGTTACGTTACTAGTAATTAAAAAGAGTACAGAACAGTGACGGTACATATGTTGTAGCCATATTGCAAAATTAGACTATTTGTAAAACGCCTAGTCGTTTTACAAAATGCTGCCAAATGGTTTTTCTTCTCTTAGCTTCATTTTATAATTAAGCTAGTCATTTAATAAAGCGACTAGGCGTTTTATATTAGGCATATCAATAAGTTTGTACCTTTGTAGCTTGACTTTAGTGTTTATTCCTAAAAAACTAATATTTCGTCAATCATCGAAATAGTCCCCATCATTTTCCACCCACTTTTGCCATCTCTTAGGCAGTTTGGCGAATCCCGGCTTGGTAAAGTGACGGTGATTTTTTTACCTCCTCGGGAGACTGAAAGTGGGAATCCACCAAGTGATGCCGAACCGACCGTATCACCTCATATTCGGAAGGGCAAGGTCTGGAGAATAAGCCGCATACAGGTGAATTTCCCAGCCCAAAGAAGAAATAACTTCCAGGGTCGCTTTCGGTGTGTGCAGTTGAAACCGGCAGCATCCGCCAGCCAGCCGAACCTACGGGGCGATCACTTTCCCCCATCGGCGGGCGGCCTCGAGATAACGGAGGAGGACATTGCCCAGATCTTGGCGGAATTTCAGGGCGACGCTTAAATAAAAATTGTTTGTTCGTNTTTAAGTATGGATTTTAAATTAAAACTACGAATCATTTGTATAATATAATAATATCAATATAAGAAAAGTATCGATGCCAGTACCCCAACTGGAAAGTATTCGTGTTAAAACAGGTATCGAAAGAAAACTACAAATTATTTGTACCGTAGACATGAGGAAAGTATCAAGTTATCAGTACACAGAGCTGGAAGTGTTAATGTTAAAACTGGTATCGAAAGAAAATTGAATTATTATATATAACGTAAAGGTAAAACAGGAGTCGAGATATAATCGAATATCATTTGGTATCAGTTTGGTATCAATTTGGAAGGATCGATACCAGAAATTACTAATGGAAATGTGTCGATCGATGTGAAAACTATGAAAGGATGTGTAACGGGGCGAATTGGGAGCGCTTGCGCGAGACCGAATTCGGCGGTAATTGACGCGTGCGCAATATCACAATAACCGCAGAATTAGGCGGTGCGAAAAGGCCGAGAGGTAGAAGGAAGCCTAGGAGTAGGGAGAGGCCGTGAGACTCCAGGAGACCTCAAGTAAAATTCTAAAAGACAGATTAAATTGAGATATCGATGGGAACAGTCACCCAAATTTAATAGAAGTAGGATAAATTCAGGTCCCAATTGGACAAAAGTAGGAACTTAGAATAGTCAGGAGAAGAAACGGAGTCAAACGGACTCACAAATATTTATGAAATAAAACTTTTAGGCAGGAGAATTCTCAAATTAAATCCCAACCCCAGCGATCTCTGCCATCGAGGTAGCCGTCGCATCCCTAAATTCGAAATCCTTTTGAAACCCTATCCTGGGACTGTGCTATGGCAGCATCTCCCAAAAACACGAACATTAGATCGTGAAAAGACAAAGAAAAGTGAAAGAAAAGGAGCCATACCTTCGATTGACAGAAGTCAATCGAAGCAGGTTCACATAAAAAGAATCCAAAGAAAGTGTAGATCCGTACCTTCAGCCTTGTTAATGCGACAGCTCTGAAGCAGGAACTATCACTATTTTCAATTGTGAAATACAGCTCGGACTCAATCATTGAAATTGCCTTTGATCTGCCGGACTTTCACAGTCGATTAGAAGAATCGGAGCACGAAGAAGTGCAAAACAAAGAACCTACAACAACATATCCTCTCAAACCTCAAAACCCTAAAACCAGTGGATATCCGAAGTTGGGTAACCTAAATTAAGTTGAGACTAACACCTGTAGAGCAATACTCCAGGGATCGAATTAATTAATTCGAAGCAAATTCAGGAATTGTCTAAAATTAGAAATTACAAAATTAACAGGATTCCGAAATACTTAGGAAACCAACCCAATTGCACCCACACCTTGAATCCTTTGTATCCGGATTCGATGATGAACAGTTGGCGTACTCTGATGAGATAAATCGTCAATTTGAGAGTTCAATTCCTATCCAGATTAAATCCATTACAACAAAGTAAAAACAATTAAATAATCATCAATCAAAGGAGTCTAAGAATCTTAAAGCGTTCGAGATATCGAAATACGAGCTCGATTCGAAATTTCGGCCTCGATCAGCTGAGCGAGCGAGGCCTAGACATATAAGAAACCGAAACATTGTCTGCGCTGCACGAGACATAGCAATCCTTCTCTAATTCGCACGCCTGCCTCTCTCTTACTCGGGTCTTCGCACCTTGGAAACCGGTGATTTAATTTTCCCGGAAAATTCTGACGCGGCTCGGAATCACGACAGTGTGGAAAAGACGGTGCATTTTGTACGGCCTAATCCGTACTATTACAGATGATACAAGTATTAATAGAAAGTTATGAATAAACTTCATATTATCTAATTTAATATCGGTACAAGCAAGGTATCAGTGTGGAAGGATCGATACCAGAACGAAATATTTATAACCTAAAAATGTCATCAATGTCTAACCTGAAAAAATATAATGTTATCGATCTCAATAATTCGAAAAGCATCCATTTGTCATTATATAGAGGAAACAGCACGTATATGTTTACCTCAAAGTACACAGTATCATCAATGTTTGCTAACTTTGCGGCCGGAGTCTCACTGAGTGCATTGTATACTACATAGAGCACAGCGTGTCAACACGTCGAGGATGAAAACCAATCGGAACTGCAACGAATGTGACCACGAGGTTAAGCGCAATTCTGATTGGTTTTTTATCCTCGATGCGTTGACGCGTCGTACTCGGTATGATCGTCGATCGTTGCAGGGCTGAGCGCCGCAGTTCATTATCATTCCGCGAGGGGCGCCATCGAATGTCGTACAAAAAGTCGTATCAGGGTTAACCTGTCATGTGAGTGCGAAAATGGTAGTTCGTGACTGGAGGGACGACGATGACGATGTCGTGCCATATCTTTACGTACATAGCAGCAATCAGAGTCGGGTAAATTTTAAAAAATTCCTGATTTTTTGCTGAATTTTTTGAGCTAATCGAAAGTTTATTTCTTTATCTGTAGCAAAGAAGAAATTATATTTTCATTTCCCCCACTCCTGAAATCCTGATCCTTACTGTATATAACTCTGTAGCGTCTCGCTCGAACTCAACGCGCAGGGCGCGTTTCTCGCATCGCTCAATGCTACGAGTTTCTTGATAGTAAGCCGCGCGCCGGGGAGCCCACCTCGTGGTCCCGGCGCCATTCTTTAGCGGCCGATTTGCAATAGTGGGCCCGACCGGCCGCCGTGAGTCACAGCCCGGAGGTCGCGGCCCATTCACTCGATTAAGCGAGGCGACGCGCCTCAACATATGGGACGCGTCGGCGGGGGAAAGGGAAACCAGCCCGGTGTGCGTACGCGAGCGTCTTATCACTGAATGAAATTCCTCCTTAGTAAGAACGGCCATTACAACGTAGGAGGGTCAGTCGTACGCGAGCGTCTTACGCATGAATGAAAAAGTCGGAGGCGATTTAAGAACCCGCATATCATCGCTAGCGAGAGCGGCCATTACGAAGTAGGAGAGCTACGCGAGCGTCTTATCATCCGTATACAAAGATGGCCGACTCGCCCGTCTTACGCTGTAGCAGCTGATTACGGGTACGCTGCCCCATAACGTGCCACGCCTAGGATAGGTTTATTAAGGCGAAATGAAGGATATCATCGTAATAATTAAGTTGATATTTATTATTTTTTGTTTCAACCAAAAGACAAATATTTACATAAGGGTATAGAGTTCCTCGAATACGGTCTCGACGAAAAATGGATGTTCGCATATCTTGTGTTCCTTGAGTTCCTCGGCCCCGATAACGATGTCCCGTAGTTGATCGCGTCCTTGGCTGGAGTTACCTCGCATTACGCTCCAACACACGTTGACGGCATCGACGAGCTGTTCGAGGTAACGAAGTCGAAGATCCACGGCAAACCGAAGGCTCTTTAATCCGTCGAATGTGGGTTTCTTCAGAAAGAAGGTAGATTCGTAGTGTTTGCGTTTTTTATTCGGTGGTTCACCAGCGTTGCTAGGTCCATGCTCCGCCGATGCATCCTTTGACACTCGTTTATCGAAGATGACAGCCTTACCGCCCATACAGACGGTCAGCAGCGTCGTATGCTTTTCCGTGAGCATTGGCTGCTCGAGCGATTGGCAGTCCAGGGTAGTCCGCCGCAGTCCGACTCGTATGAATTTGGAGTACAAAAAATTAAAGCCGTAAAAGCTCGACAGCACGTACTCGTCTCGAGATGAATGACTCATCATGGTCGTCGTCGTCGTCGTCCCTTGCTTACTTTCCACCGTTTAACCCGACTTCTAACTGTCGAATAACGAAGAACGCGGAGTGCTTTCTCGGTATTTATAGTATCCGTAGAATACTGCTTACGCGTCGATTTATGCTATTCGTCCAAAGTCCGTTGCCATGGAGATTGCACACGCGGAATGGATGAATTCAAAAATGACCTTCTCGCGAGGTGTCGGCTTACCCCCAGATGTCTCGAGAACGACGTTGAATTTAAAAAAAAAAACTGGCGATTCAGCGGTAGGGTTTCAACGAAATTGCAAAGTTGCGGAGATAAACGTCCAAGGACAAGAGCTCGGTACTCGTCTTTCTTCTTCTTCTCCGGATGTTTCGATGCAACGGCAATTAACCGATCCCAACAAAAACACCTTTGGTGTAAAAAAAAAGACAAGTTCATTGCCTGATGTCATTTCACCTTCTGGAATCACTACGAACATTCCTACAAAGAATCAGTAGCCACTATCTTATTATAAACTAAAAAAAAAAGTTGAACAAACTTTTTGAAGTAGCAGTAGTAATACTTAATTTTTACAAAAACTTATAGAATCGGGTGGAGGTCATAAAGTGAGGAAAATGATAGACCATGAAAGTTCTATACTAGTGTTACGAGGCGGCCGAGCGGATGCGAGGCCGGGGTAATTCGGATGGAGATTACCCAAATCTTGCGCGTAACGGTTATTTTGCGTTTGTGAGGAGATTGATCCGAGCGGCTAGATCAATTCCTCTGGTGAGATCTAGGAGAGTGAGGAATAAAAAGGGGGTGCGAACGAAAG
>NW_019395191.1:0-15744 GCF_000612105.2 Orussus abietinus | reverse complement strand
CCCTTTCATATTACCTTAACGTTCCCGATTAAATGTTGAATTTCGCTTATGTAACCACGCAAGATAAATGGATTAAGGTTCAAATAAAAAATTCTTCATTTCTTTTTAAAGCCTTACTTACAAAATGAGACACGGAGTCATACCGCATTTGTTACGTTCGAAAAAATGTGTGCCCACGGGTAATACGCCCAATTGTACCTACAATTTCAAGTTTAATATCTGGAACATAAATCAAGATCATATCATTTTCCCTTAACGAGCTGCACGATGTCTGCATATTGGCATAGTGTTTATGCGAGTACGTACTCGGCCAAAGAATAAACGAAAAGGAATTTATAGACTATGCTCCATTTGCATATTTCGTGCTCCAGTAACTAGCCAACCTGTATTTGAAACATCTTCCTACGTCGTTTTTATATTCTGCCTTTTTGAGGCGCACTTGCAGATGCGCTTCTTATGGGCTCGACGTATCGAGCACTTCAATTGTACGTACAGCTGTAATGAGTTTCGTGCGTCATCGTCAAGAGCGTCCTAAAGCGTGTAGGACGTACTAAATGATAGCAGCTCCCAACATAATCGCATGTTCCTATTAAATTGATAACGATTATCTTGGAATCGATTTCCCTAAGTGCCCTTTCCTAACATATCTTTCAGCGTTATTAACCCTTTGGCTACTAAGAGCGCCTAAAGACGCCCGACGTTTGGTCCAATATTGCCTGCACGGTCAGACGAATTTCGCCCATATGGCGAAATGGCTCCGTGTTCAAAGACACTTCTTTTTAAGGGTATTGGATCGAACAGTCTGAAATTGTAACAGCTANAAAGGACTTTTTACTTATTAATAATTCATTTAAACGTAAAGCCTAGTGTCGTTTAATACAGACTTAATTTGAATAAATCGATTTTTTAAAGAAAATCCGTGTTTTCGTTTACCCGTCAATTTGACGGGTGCTCGTAGAAACAGGTATATAAAAAACGCCCGTAAACCTAGTGTTAATGTATTTTCATGAATACACGGTACAATCTCATTCTATTTGATAATTGGACTCCAAGAATGTGCAGACATTTGCATTCCAAGGGGATACAATGAAACGATACATATCATGAATGATATTAATTAAATATGACGACTCGGTCTCGGTTTTATGGGAATCGCGATCAATTTGTCAGTTTTAATCGCTATGACGACTAATTGTATATTATTTATTTGAGTTTTAAGTGGAGGACCTTTGATGGATGATGTCTACAAACTCGAGCAATATCATTGTCATTGGGGTTGCAGCGATTCGAGAGGTTCCGAGCATACGGTAGATGGACAAGCCTTTGCGGGTGAGGTAAGTCTTTTTATTGTCATACTTCTGCCTCCTGCAATAAGATTTCATGCCTTAAGATGATATGAAAGGCGCTGAGAAATTTAATCGAGGTCGATAAATTAAAATTCATTTATATCCTTTTTGGTGGTACCGTCATTTTGAATACTGAAGTGGTAACATAAGCTGGCGCGTCCCGTTGCCGACATTTATATTTATGTTGGTCTTTTACAGTCTACGCTGAGAATGATACAAAATGAAGCTTTTCATGTGCAATTTCGGTAAAGTAAGGATGAAGAGAGATCGAGGTAAAACTCGAAATCCCGGGAATTCATTATTCTACCATTTTCTTTTTTTTTTTTTTAACCATTAAACTTCCCTTTGCATATGAAATCTGATACTTTACAATAATCTCACGATAGATAGTCGCTATCGCGATTTTTTTCGAGAACACTTTATATATCTCTCGCTGTCTCACGAACACGATACATTTTCCATTAATCTTGACTTTGTATATGAAATTTGACACTTTACAATAATCTCACGATAGATAATCGATATCGCGATATTTTTCGAGAGCACTTCATATATCTCTCGCTATCTCACGAACGCGATATATTTACCATTAATCTTCATTTTGCATGTCGAATCTGATATTTTGCAATAATCTCACAATAGATAGTCGCTATCGCGATTTTTTTCGAGAGCACTGTATACATCACCCGCTGTCTCACGAACACGATACATTTACCATTAATCTTCACTTTGCATATAGAATTTGATATTTTGCAATAATCTCGCAGTAGATAGTCGCTATCGCGATTTTTTTCGAGAGCACTTTATATATCTCTCGCTATCTCACGAACGCGATACATTTACCATTAATCTTCACTTTGCATATAGAATTTGATATTTTGCAATATTCTCGCGATAGGTAGTCGATATCGCGATTTTTTTTCGAGAGCACTCTATACACCTCCTGCTGTCTCACAAACGCGATATATTTACCATTAATCTTCATTTTGCATGTCGAATCTGATATTTTGCAATAATCTCACAATAAATAGTTGCTATCGCGATTTTTGTTCGAGAGCACTTTATACATATCCCGCTGTCTCACGAACACAATATATTTACCATTAATCTTCACTTTGCATATGAAATCTGACATTTTACAATAATCTCACGATAGGTAGTCGCTATCGCGATTTTTTTCGAGAGCACATCATATATCTCTCGCTATCTCACGAACGCGATACATTTACCATTAATCTTCACTTCGCATATAAAATTTGATATTTTGCAATATGCTCGCGATAGGTAGTCGCTATCGCGATTTTTTTTTTAGAAAACTTTGTATCTCCCGCTGTCTCACGAACGCGATATATTTCCAATATCTGAATAGATGGAGATCCAAATATTAAATAGCCGTATCATCGTTTGTTTCTGCGTCGCAGAATTATTGTACAAGCTTAGGAAGCCCCGAAGACGTAATCATTAGACTAATTATGTCGCACCCTCCTATAGTACACCTGCTAATTGAATTGCAGCCCACGCCTTTATTTCGTGCTGGTCGTGGAATTTCTATGAGTCAGATGGTAATTCTTTGCGATGTTTTTACCGAGACACATGTCGCACAAATATTCCGGAGAGAACAATGCGAGATCGCGATCCTAAAACAGAATATTACTGAGTCAGCTAGACGGAAGGACAAGATAGTAGGAAAGAGGAATAGTAATATGCGACTTACGTATCTCCAGCTTCCGTTTCACTTACTTTGTAATGAAGAGTATAATTTATCCCCGATTAACACATTCTTTTACTGAATTATAATAGATCACTATAACTTATATACACGATTAAACGTGGCTATTACGAGTTCATACATTTCTCTCTGACTTGGCAGTTTTAAGGTGATATGTGCCCATAATTATGAAAGTGGTCTAAGTCAAAATTAAAAAAAAAATGAGTTTATCAGTTATTTCACGCCATATTGTTTCAAACGAAATTAATTCTATGTAATTTCGAAACAAAAAATATATGACTTAGACCACTTTCATAATTATGGGCACATATGAAAGTGATATATACATAACAAAAAGTCAAAATATTGATAAAATCTTTTCTCCAAAGTGGGTGCACCAAATTATCTGAAATTTTAAAACCTGACTATAGAGGCCCTAAGGAATAACGCGCTGCTCATGAATTTTTTTTTTCGAAAAAAATTGTGTACTTCGGACAAGTACCAAAAAAAGATTTTTTTTTCTTCGAAAAATGAGATTTCACGGGCAGCGCGCTCTTCATTGGAGCCTCCATTATCAAAAGAAAAGTTTTATAAATATTTTGACTTTTTAAGATGTATATATTACACTTTCATATCACCTTAAGGGTATCAATTGACGAGCTAGAGTTTATTATTTGCAAGTTTACGGGTCTCGTTATTTTTTTACACCGAAAATGTCTTTTCTTTTTCCAGACTGACAATACAGCGTGTTGAAAAAAGAAATTGCGTTAAAATTATATTCCCTCGTATAATTTTATGAATTTTTACAATTATATCGCCAGATTTTTTTGTATAAATGTCGCTTTAGAGGGAAGTTTAATATCGATATCATTGTGTTATGATAACGAATGTAGTTAAATTTATGCATCCTCATGCTTAGGAAGTGGATGCGTCATTGGGCTTTTCACGCTTCGTTTGAAAGTATTTTCTTAAAGCACGTGTCTGGAAATATTCTGCGATTTTGGCAGCTCTCCATTAATTGTAGAGTATTTTAAACCATATCATTAATGGGAACTGTCATGAGGCGTCAAAACCAATAACAATAAGAAAATATAATAACAAAAGAAAATAATTCACAATAATTTAGATCCAACATTTGCGAGAATTCCATTGTAGTTTCTCTGTAAGGTGAAACGAAGAGGTCGCAATGGCCTCCACCATCCATTTTAACATCTCTTCTCCAGGGTGTTAATTTTAAAAATAACATCCACAAATATTCTCGATAATTTTGTTGCAACATTCGCGATCATCCCACTGCAGTTTCTCTGTAAAGTAAAACTAAGGGGTCGCGACGGCCTCCACCATCTTTTTAACACCTCTTCTGCAGGGTGTTAATTTTAAAAATAACACCCTATTTTTTTATCATTTTTCTGTCCCTAAATATTCTCAATAATTTTGTTGCAACATTTGGGATCTTCCCATCGCAGTTTCTCTGTAAAGTAAAACGAAGGGATCGCGATGGCCTCCTCCATCTCTTTTAACACCTCTTCTGCAGGGTGTTAATTTTAAAAATAACACCCTATTTTTTTATCATTTTTCTGTCCCTAAATATTCTCAATAATTTTGTTGCAACATTTGGGATCTTCCCATCGCAGTTTCTCTGTAAAGTAAAACGAAGGGATCGCGATGGCCTCCTCCATCTCTTTTAACACCTCTTCTCCAGGGTGTTAATTTTAAAAATAACACACACTATTTTGGTACTTTCAGCTCCATCTGGTGCACTGGAACACGACTAAGTATAGGACGTTCGCCGAGGCGGCCAAGGCATCCGATGGTTTGGCCGTTCTGGGAGTTTTCCTCAAGGTCAGTAAATTGAATTATTTCGGTAGCCGAATTTGGAGAGGTTTCCGGATCAGCCAAGGAACCGCTCTAATGTAGCGGCTCGTTTGCACACGCTGCATTGTGGAGTCACTCGGTGACTTTTTGTACGGATGCACCGACGAGACTGCTTAGGGCCTTTACATAAGTCGTAAGCTCCACGAACAGAACCCATTAGAGTTGCAATATTGGCATTGTTACGAGTACGCGCCTTGTTGGGACAAGCGACTTGTACCGATCATCCGCCTCAAATCAAATTGCAGAAGTAATTCAAGAGCGACTAAGAAGCGGCTCCAAGAATAGCAGAAATTTCATTATCCGATGACGATGGGCTTGCGGCGATTCATGTTCGGTCATTTTTAGAACCTTTTGCTGTTGCCGGTTTTCCGTATTCAAGAATAGCAACAATTTTCTTTATCCAACAGCAATGACTTTGCAGAGATCCATGCTCGATCATTTTTAGAACTTTTTGTTGTTACCGGTTCTCCGTATTCAAGAATAGCAGATATTTCATTATTCAGCGATAAGACATGTGGAGAACCATGTTCGGTTCTTTTTAGAACCCTTTGCTGTTACCGGTTCTCCGTTTTCGTGAATAGCAAACATTTTCTTTATCCAACAGCGATGGACATGCACAAATCCATGTTAGGTCGTTTTTAGAACTTCTTGCTGTTGCCGATTCTCCCTATTCAAGAATAGCAAAAACTTTCTTTATCCAACAGCAATGACTATGCAGAGATACATGTTCGGTCGTTTTTAGAACGTTTGGCTGTTGTCGGTCCTCCGTATTCAAGAGTAGCAGAAATTTCATTATTAATCGACGATGAACTTGCAGAGATACATGTTCAGTCGTTTTTAGAACGTTTTGCTGTTGTCGGTCCTCCGTATTCAAGATTAGCAGAAATTTCATTATAAATCGACGATGAACATGCAGAGATACATGTTCGGTCGTTTTTATAACCTTTTGCTATTGTCGGTCCTCCGTATTCAAGAGTAGCAGAAATATCATTATCAATCGACGATGAACATGCAGAGATACATGTTCGGTCGTTTTTAGAACCTTTTGCTGTTGTCAGTCCTCCGTATTCAAGATTAGCAGAAATTTCATTATCAATCGACGATGAACATGCAGAGAAGTTCGTTCGTTATCAGAACTTGTTCCCTATCCTTCGCATCCTGCTTCTCATAGAAGAGTCCAATTCGATTTCTCTTTTAAATTGAGGACACCGAGTCGGTTCGGTAAACGAATGATTTCTACGAGGATGCCGTCGAGGGTCGACTCAGTGACTCCTTCGAGGTTGAGAAGTCGAAATTACTGGACATTGTTCGCAAGAAACAGAAAATGAAAATGAAAATAATGCCAAAAACGTTATTACACTTTCAAATGATCAAGCGACTCACGGGCCACTATTCCTTCAATTCGTTTTTGCCTGAAACTAAATTTCAAAAAATCAGTTTCATGATTTTAAAGGTGATATGAAAGTGTAGTACATACATACCAGAAAGTCAAAATATTGATAAAACTTTTCTCCAAACTGGACGCACCGCATCATCTGAAAATTTAACACGTGATTATGTACGAAATATGTAAATATGTTTATGGTGGACTAAAAGCTAAGCGACAGGTATTTTTTTTTATCTGCCATTAAACCCTTTAAGGGGGTGAAACCACCATCCAAAGTAAGGCATGTCAAGGGGCGATTTGGCAGTTTCACCCACAAGGACGTAATATTTTTTAACCAATCCACCTGGAAAAGCTTTCTCATAACGAGAAATGAAAAATATAATTTTCTCAATTAAAAAGGAAAGAAAATTAAGGGGTGAACCACCCCTCACAGGCCTTACTTTGGATGGTGGTTTCACCCCCTTAAAGTGTATAATGGCAGATAAAAAAAAATACGTGTCGCTTAGTTTTCAGTCTACTATAACATATTATAAAAGAAATGAAATCGGAGAGATCGAGCTGGGATACCTTCCTTGTAAGTACAGACCGTACTTTTCGCACATTGCGTACCTAGAAAAGCGGCTTCCGCAGTTACGTTGAGTACAGTGATAGCAGCTATTCGGTCAGTTCGCTCAAACAAAGCCCGGATACTCTACACGATGAGAAATTATGTAACTTAACCAGGAGCGATGTATGGAGCAACGCAATACACTGGATAAGCGCACATAAAATTGCACTTGAAGCTGCAGCGAATGCACGCATCCGTTGGAATTGCAAGTGGGAATAAGTAGTACGAAAATCAACCTACGCAAGCAGTCTCGTGTGCGTTTGTCGGTCATTTTTAGGATATCCGACCGGAGACTCTAATGGCGATTATATGTTCGTAATAAAGTTTTTTGGGCAATTTTTTTTCAGTGATAGGACTCTACCCAGTCTAGGAAATCTGCAAGGACCCTGAGTAGGACCTAGCTAGGATGCTAACATATCATTGTAAGCCCTACATTGGAATATCGTACTTTTTTTATTTAAGGACTTGCTAAGATAACCTAAGTTGGCTAAATTGACAAGAGATCGAATGAAATTACACGTTAATGCATAATTACATTGGAATATCCTATTTTTTTTTATATAAGGACTAGCTAAGATAACCTAAATTGGCTTAATTAAGAAAAGATCGAATGAAATTACACGTTAATGCATAATTACATTGGAGTATTGGCCCTACATTGGAATATCGGACTTTTTTTATATAAGGACTTGCTAAGATAACCTAAGTTGGCTTAATTAAGAAAAGATCGAATGAAATTACACGTTAATGCATAATTACATTGGAGTATTGGCCCTACATTGGAACATCGGATTTTTTTATATAACGACTGGCTAAGATAATAACCTAAGTTGACTTAATTAAGAAAAGATCGAATGAAATTACACGGTAATGCATAATTACATTGGAGTATTGGCCCTACATTGGAATATCGGATTTTTTTTATATAAGGACTAGCTAAGATAACCTAAATTGGCTTAATTAAGAAAAGATCGAATGAAATTACGTTAACGCGTAATTACATTTTAAGGTGATGTGAAACTCCCCTCGAATCAGTCGACTCTGATAAGAGACTGTTTTTTAAGGGTATTGGATAGAACTGTTTGGAACATTGACACGTGAGCACCTAGAAATTATGCTGACACTGAAAATTTGGATTTAAAAAAAAAATTTGTTAACTTAACACAGACCAGAAGCAAAATGGCGTCGGCTCTCATGTTTCGATCGATATCCAATTATTGAAGGCTCTGATATGAGAAACGAAAGGGTCAGGACAATTGTACGACAATTTAGAATTTATTCTTTTAATTCAAAGAATAATTCATTTACGCGAGTAAATTGTCATAATTCCGAGGAAACATTAAACTGTTATCGCAAAAAATATTCGTCGGCTAACGATACGTGCCAGTTTAACCCTTTGACTACTAAGAGCGTCTAAAGGCGCCCGACGTTTGGTCCAATATTGCTTGCACGGTCAGACGAATTTCGCCCATCTGTCGAAATGGCTCCGCGTTCAAAGGGTTAACGTGAAGTGAAACCCCCTCAAATCAGTCGACTCGAGTAAGGCATTTTTTTTTAAGGGTACTGGATAAAACAGTCAAACTTTGTCACATGACTCGTGAGCACCTAGGAATTATCCTTACACTCTAATATGAGAAACGAAGGTGTCAGAACAATTGTACGACAATTTAGAACACTCTGGTAATCGAAAAACTCCCATTTGAACGGGATAAAGACAAAAAAAAGTGTCTTATGCGCTGATGTGCTAAAACGATGGTAATACGAGGTCTCAGAGTGAAAATTTAGTTGACACGGAAATCACAGATGGCGCAGGGGGTTTCTCTGCAGTCAATTAGAGCCTCAGAAACCATGAATCCAAGGGATTTCTGGAGTTTTACTTGGATTTCTTTATAATTATTGCATGAAAACGACACATGGAGTATACCGTTTAGTACTATACCCAATATAATTCGATACGGCTATCAATATAAAATCAAACATCGGCAACGTAGGTATTTAGAAAAATCTTTTTTACCGATGTCGATCAAGTTCCTCAACGTGTTTCACTTCACCTTAAGAGCTAGTTTAATGGTTATTTACTACGGTATTCTGAAATCTTCGTAACTTCGAGGGTGAAATAAAAACTTTGAGGTGAAGGAGGTAAAACAACGTGCTCGACATTAAATCGTGTATGCTTAAAATTCAACGGCCTTTGATTAATATCTCGACATGGATCAGAGTTCTCGCTTGTTTGCTTAAAATGCAGGAAAATGGTCTTAAAAATTAAATACACGCAAACGAAGGAGTGATATCACGATGAGAGGTGTTGCTCCGATGAATCATTCTCTGAAACGAGCCAGCCAGCGTTTCGATTAAAATTATCCTAATTAGAGGACTTGTCCTCATTCTTTTTTAATTTACTTGAGAGCCTTACGGCGCATTAACGTCGAGGTCAGCGACAACTAAGTTTAGTTTACAAGATTGGGAACAATGAAGGAAAAACATTGAGGGAAAGCGGGAAAAGAAAAGAAAAAAAAACGTTAGTGGGCCTTGTCCGGGATTCGAACTCGCGACTGTCTGGCTTGTCTCGGATTATTGGATTGCGTGACAATTATTCCATTCGCTTTTTTTTTTTTTTTCGATTTTCGGGTTATTTTAATATCAAACCACAAATTCCATCGGATGTTTGCTAGTTACATTAATCTTTGTATGCCGAGTTTGACAAGATTTGCGCAAACGTTTTCACTATTTCTTTTACAGTGACTTATAATTATCTTACCATATCTACTTATAATTGGATTGCGTGACAATTATTCCATTCGCTTTTTTTTTTTCGATTTTCGGGTTATTTTAATATCAAACCACAAATTCCATCGGATGTTTGCTAGTTACATTAATCTTTGTATGCTGAGTTTGACAAGATTTGCGCAAACGTTTTCACTATTTCTTTTACAGTGACTTACAATTATCTTACTATATCTACTTATAATTGGATTGACAATTTTTTCATTCTTCGGGTTATTTTAATATCAGACCTCTCAATTTTTTAACATATAATAAACCTTGACATGTCTGATGTATCATCGTAAATTTGATATGCCCAGCTACTAGTTTTCACTCTTAACAATATTTAATATCTAACGCAAGTACTCCGATCTGGAAAGGAACTTTATCAGGTATTTCTTTACTGTTACTGGAAAATTTATACAAAACCAGTAGTATGCTTCGCCTAGTAAAAAGTAGTTGCAGGTACTAATTTCTAGTAAATTAATAACAACTTCTAGTAAATGAACAAAACCAGTAGTATGCCTCACCTAGTAAAAAATAGTTGCAGGTACTAATTATTAGTAAATTAATAACAATTTTTAGTAAATGAACAAAATCAGTAGTAGTATATCTCACCTATTAAAAAAATAGTTGGTTACTAAATTCTAGTAAATTAATAACAACTTCTAGTAAATGAACAAAACCAGTAGTATGCCTCACCTAGTAAAAAATAGTTGCAGGTACTAATTTCTAGTAAATTAATAACAATTTTTAGTAAATGAACAAAACCAGTAGTACATCTCACCTATTGAAAAATAGTTACAGGTACTAATTTCTAGTAAATTAATAACAACTTCTAGTAAATGAACGAAACCAGCAGTACGCCTCACCTATTAAAAAAATAGTTGGTTACTAAATTCCAGTAGATTAATAAGAATTTCTAATAAATGAACATAACCAGTACTAAGCCTCACCTATTAAAAAAATAGTTGCAGTTACTAATTTCTAGTAAATGAACATAACCAGTACTATTCCTCACCCATTAAAAAGATAGTTGCAGTTACTAATTTCTAGTAAATTAAACTATAAATTGGGTTCCTTTAGCAAAAATGGGGTCGACCGTCTCAAACTGTTCGGTTCTTTTTTTCTCTCGGGATAATGGACGTCGCAAAAATGTGAGTTTCACATTTGTCATTGTTCGGCATTGTTCTCTTCGAAAACATGCCACTGGCTTGTTGCACCGACCGAAGCCGGCGAAATTCACCAGACAGTAGTAAAGCTTCTATAGCTAGCTTATAAAGTGGAGGATTTGCCGCTAACGGTTTAAACCTCGGGAAGGTCATGGTCTATTACCGACGTCCGTAAACACAAATTCGCGACAATGAAACAGACGTTGGGTTAGCGACAAACCTTGAAGAGTCCCCGATTGGTCGTGTTAAATCAACCGATAGGTCGATGCAGGACGTCCTTCGATTAGTTCGATTGAAAAAGTTTACGGCTTAATTCCCCGCTCGGCAAACGAGGCGATTTATCTAAATACTAGGAAGATTTATCTAAATACCTACGTTGCCGACGTTCGATTTTATATTGATAGCCGTATCGAATTATATTGGGTATAGTACTAAATGGTATACTCCATGTGTCGTTTTCATGCAATAATTATAAAGAAATCCATGTAAAACTCCAGAAATCCCTTGGATTCATGGTTTCTGAGGCTCTAATTGACTGCAGAGGGACCCCCTGCGCCATCTGTGATTTCCATGTCAACTAAATTTTCACTCCGAGACCTCGTATTACCATCGTTTTAGCATATCAGCGCATAAGACACTTTTTTTGTCTTTATCCCGTTCAAATGGGTTTTTCGATTACCAGGGTGTTCTAAATTGTCGTACAATTGTTCTGACATCTTCGTTTCTCATATCAGAGCCTTCAATGATTGGATATCGATAAAAATATGAGAGCTCGAAGCCATCTTCGTTCTGGTCTAGGTTAGGTCATAAAAGTTTTTTTTGAAAATCCAAATTTTGAAAGTGTCAGGACAATTCTTAGGTGCACACGAGTCACGTGTCAAAGCTTCAGACGGTTCAATACAATACCCTTAAAAAAAAGTGTCTTATTCGAATCGACTAATTTCAGGGGGGTTTCACTTCACCTTAACTCAGAGAATAATCATTTCACTCAAATAAACTCGAATAAATTGGATGCAACGTTTCTTCGGAATTATAACAATTTACTCGAGTCTATGAATTATTCTTCGTAATTAAAAGAATAAATTCTAAATTGTCGTACAATTGTCCTGACCCTTTCGTTTCTCCTATTGGAGCCTTCAATAATTGGATATCGATCGAAATATGAGAGCCGACGCCATTTTGCTTCTGGTCTGTGCTAAGTTGAAAAATTTTGTTGAATAATCCAAATTTTCAAAGTGTCAGGATAATTCCTAGGTGCTCACGAGTCATTTGACAAAGTTTGATTGTTTTATCCAATATCCTTAAAAAAAAAGCCTTATTCAATTCGACTGATTTGAGGGGGGTTTCACTTCACCTTAACCCTTTGAACGCGGAGCCATTTTGACAGATGGGCGAAATTCGTCTGACCGTGCAAGCAATATTGGACCAAACGTCGGACGCCTTTAGGCGCTCTCAGTAGCCAAAGGGTTAAACTGACACGTATCGTTAGCCGGCGAATTTTTTACGGTAACAGTTTAACAGGAGTTATCGGCCGAGCTATTCATCAACTTAACATTAACTTTCACCCGGATTTGTTCCACCTGAAATTATATTCCTTATTATTTATGGCACGAAAACGTCTGCGCAAAAGGGAGTCCACGTAAGTTGCAAAGCAGATTTTAATGTTTCGCGTTGTATAATGGGATATCCAAGGTTAACTTCATTTCTTATCTTTTTTTTTTTTTACAAGATACTACGCTTGTTTATCTGCATCTTTTTATATCTTTTCTATTACAGCGAAAGTGCTATAAAGTTCACTAAGCTATCGTAGGAGGTTATTAGAGATCATCAATTGGCGATTTTTACCTTATATAAGCTATTTGAAGTAAACTAAACATTTCGTTAAGTAAACAAATAACTCGGGATAGAAAATTATTGTACTAAATTGGATTTCATTTCAAAACGAAATTTTTTTATTATATATACGCAGAAGGCATTTAAGAAGCAGTTATTAATATTAACTATTTGAAGTAAACTAAACGTTTCAGCAAACAAATAACTCGGGATAGAAAACTATTGTATTAAATTGGATTTCATCCCGAAACGAAACCGTATGTTTTCATTGTATATACCCAGATGGCATTTAATCAGCAATTATTAATATTAACTATTTCAAGTAAACTAAACTTTCATTAAGCAAACAAATAACTCGAGATAGAAAACTATTGTACTAAATTGGAATTCATCTCGAAACCAAATGTTTTTAATGTATATACCCGGAAAGCATTTAAGCAGCAATTATTAATATTAGCTATTTGTAGTAAACTAAACGTTTCATTAAGCAAACAAATAACTCGGGATAGAAAACTATTGTACTAAATTGGAGTTCATCTCGAAACGAAATGTTTCTATTGTATATATCCATAAGGCCTTTAAGCAGTAATTATTAATACTAGACGTTTATTTCTTTTTTAGTAAATCACTTTTTTCGACAATCGAACGTCGAAACTCGAATTATTACGGAACATGAGTTTAGCGATAACATTTGTTTAGTTTCTCCGCTTATCGGATCGGATTAGTCAAAGTAGTTGATCTGAAACCAGGGCACTATGTCTGGCATCGATCTCAAAATCTAGGTGAGCATATGCCGCATTCTTTTTATGACAAATTATGCAACTGACTTATCTACCTAACTGCCATTTAAGGACCGTGTTTGCGCAATGAAGTATCAGCATGTGCTCAATACCTTGATTGTACATTTTACATAATGCACTCTGTAGGTACTAATCGACTCTACTTATGGCGAATCACGATGTTTTATATGCGATAATAATAACACGTGGAGAAAGAATGTTTATGGTATTCAAGTCACAAAAACGTATCCCATTGTACTCCATTACGAGAACATTAACTAGTCATTTAATGTAGCTGTTGTTAATACAGCTATACAGGGTGACTCAAGCTCAGCTCGTTAAGGTGTTATGAAAGTGTGATATATACATACCAAAAAGTGAAAATATTTATGAAACTTTTCTCCAAACTCGGTGCACCTAATTATCTGAAACTTTAACACGTGATTATGGAGGCTCTAAGGCGCTCTTACGCGCTGCCCGTGAAATTTCCTTTTTAGGAATAAAATATATTTTTTTTTTTTAGTTCCTGTCCGAGATAAGTGCAAAATTTATTTCACAAAATGTAATCTCACGAGCAGCGCGTTTTTCATTAGGGCTTCCATAATCACGCCCTTTCAATTGATTCGGTGCATTCAGTTTGGGAAAAAGTTTAATAATATTTTCTGCTTTCATGTATACCGAATGACTCTTTTATATCACGTTAAGGTCATGTGAAAGTGTCACATATACATACAAAAAAGTGAAAATATTTATGAAACTTTTTTTTCTCCAAACTCGGTGCACCTAATTATCTGAAACTTTAACACGTGATTAGGGAGACTCTAAGGAAGAACGCGCTGCCCGTGAAATTTCCTTTCTAGAAATAAAATATCTTTTTTTTTAGGTCCTGTCCGAAATAAATGCAAAATTTTGTTCGAAAAATGTAATTTCACGAGCAGCGCGTTATTCCTTAGGGCCTTCATAATCACGAGTTAACGTTTCAGATATTTCGGTGCACCCAGTTTGGAGAAAAGATTCATAAATATTTTCATGTTTTTCTTATATATATATCACACTTTCATATCACCTTAAAGGGCTACCGCGATTCTGGGTAATAAATTAGGGTATGAAATTAATATTTTATAGACTAACCACATCCTGACACCTCCAGCCTGACTCTCATGAAATTTCATGAGTTTGGTATGTATATATCACTTTAAGGTGATGTGAAAGTGGCATCAAAGAGGATTTCCTTATAGAACTTTTCTCTCAACTCGATTTACCGAATAGTTTGAAACTTTACAACGTGAATAGGGAGTCTATAAGGAAGATCCTGAAACTCATGAAATTTCAATTCTTTTCAAATTTGTTTATAGGTATTATAAAAATAGTTTATAAAAAAAGAAATTTTGCGAGTTTAAGGACCTACCTTAGAGTCTCCTTATTCACGTTTTAAAGTATGAAACGATTTGAGACACCCAGTTCGTATAAAAGTTTTATGAACGATTGAGCTTTCGGATGCCACTTTCACATCCCCTTAATAGGCATTTTGAGACACCCTGTATGTCGACGCTCTCAATACACGTCGATATGAAGAAAATTCTAACGTGACGTCAGTCCTAATATTTAACCGTGGTAAAATTCACCTGTTTAAGGTTGGGAAACCTCACGACGAAATGGACAAGATCGCGCGATTGCTGCCCTATGTCTCACACAGGGATGAAGTATTGGACATCATGGAACCAATCGATGTTAGCAAGTTACTTCCAGGTAAGTGCCACACTGGCATTGACGTTTACCCTCCAAACTACCCTAGTAGCAAAAAATATTTCTCCTATATCTTCTATATATTTAACGAATATCCTACTTAACTCAGAGAATAATCATTTCACTCAAATAANTGAAACTAAATATGTCATTGAGATTTTCAAGAAATATTTCAGATAGCTTCGAATGAAATGTACGAGAAGTCTGAAAAAATCTGTCGCTTGAGATATTTAGTAAAGTTTACAAACAAATATTTAAAAATTATTTTATGCTACTACGGTAGTAGCCAAAGGGTTAATAGGTGAATTACATGTCGACGTCTTTACGTCTTACGCCAGTCGCGTTACTGAGATTATACGTATGTTATATACGTTTTCTAGGTAATCCTCAGAAACTCTGAAAGCTACCCTAGTAGCATAGAATAATTTCTAATTATTTCTTTGTAATCTTTGCTAAATATCTCAAGCGACAGATTTTTTCAGATTTCTTGTAGATTTCATTCGAAGATATCTGAAATATTTCTTGAAA
>NW_019395190.1:0-13312 GCF_000612105.2 Orussus abietinus | reverse complement strand
CATGCGGGGGGCCCGACAAGTTCGGTACTGCGGTTAGCAACCCTTTAAATGGTTCAGAATAAAGATTAGTCACTTATAGAATCGAGTGGAGGCCATAAAGTGAGAAAAATGATAGACCATGAAAGTATTATACTAGCATACATCGTTAGATATTTTTGAAAGTTTATTTACTGATACTTTCATATAATATATTAACAATTCAAAGTTATAGGAACGGTTATTAATCGAGTTGTATTTGTACTTGTCTTTCGGTATCTGATTTCACTACTTTAAAAGGCCATCAGTATACCGGTCAAATTGTCTAAACTTGTCCGCAACGGTTGAATTCATACCTTTAGTAGGTCGAACATGAAAAATAATTTTTTGGTATTTTTTTTAATTAATAATAAGATAGTGGCAACTGATTCTTAGTAGGAATGTTCGCAGTGATTCCAGATGGTGAAGTAATCAGGCAATGAACTTGTCTTTTCTTTTACACCAAAGGTGTTTTTGGTGGGATCGAAGATACACGCAAACGAATGCCCGAAATCGATCTCGTTCAATGTGCCCATTCGTAAGAGCAAACTGGCAGTGTAACTCCCCGTACGTCAGATTCGAGCAAGCCGTCCGCAAAAAAAGTTGTCATCGCTTTGCACGGGCGAGATTGACATTTCTCGCAAACGGATGGCCCGAAATCGAACTCGTTCAATGTGCACATTTGTAAGAGCAAACTGGCTGTGCAAATGCCCGTATCTCAAATTCGACCGAGCCGTCCGCAAAAAAAGTTGTCATCGGTTTGCACGGGCGATATCGACGTTTCTCGCAAACGGATAACCTGAATTCGATCTCGCTCAATCTGCATATTCGTAAGAGCAATTTGACAGTGCAGCACCTCGTAAGTCAAACACGTGCGAGCCGCCCGCAGAAAAAGTTGTCATCGGTTTGCACGGGCGAGATTGCCGTTTCTCGCAAACGGAAGGCCCGAAATCGAACTCGTTCAATGAGCACATTCGTAAGAGCAACCTGACAGTGAAGCACCCCGTACGTCAAATTCGTGCGAGCCGTCCGGAAAAATAAATTGTCATCGCTTTGCACGGGCGAGATTGACGATACTAGCTAACGGATGGCCCGAAATCGAACTCGTTCAATGTGCACATTCGTAAGAGCAAACTGGCAGAGCTACTCCCCGAACGTCAAATTCGAGCGAGCCGCCCGCAAAAAAAGTTGTCATCGGTTTGCACGGGCGAGATTGACGTTTCTCGCACACTGATTGACCGAATTCGATCTTGATCAATGTGCACATTCGTAACAGACATTTGACAATGCCGTACCCCGTACGTCGAACACGTGCGACCCGTTCGCAAGAAAAGTTGTCATCGGTTTGCACGGACGAGGTCGATGTTTCTCGCAAATGGATGACCCGAATTCCTTCTCGCTCAATGTGCACATTCGGAAGAGAAAATTGACAATGCAGCATCCCGTACGTCAAACACGTGCGACCCGTTCGACAGAAAAGTTGTCATCGGTTTGCACGGACGAGGTCGACGTTTCTCGCAAGTGGATGACCCGAATTCCTTCTCGCTCAATGTGCACATTCGGAAGAGAAAATTGACAATGCAGCACCCCGTACGTGAAACACGTGCGACCCCTTCGACAGAAAACTTGTCATCGGTTTGCACGGGCGAGATGGACGTTTCTCGCAAACGGAAGGCCCAAATTCGACCTCGCTTAATGAGCACATTCGTAAGGGCGACCTGACAGTGAAGCACCCCGTACGTCAAATTGGTGCGAGCCGTCCACAAAAAAAATCGTCAGCTGTTTGCACGGGCAAGATCGACGATACACGCAAACGAATGGCCCGAAATCGATCTCGTTCAATATGCACATTCGGAAGAGAAAATTGACAATTCAGCACCCCGTACGTCAAACACGTGCGAGACGTCCGCAAAAAAAACCTGTCATCGGTTTGCACGGCCGAGATTGACGTTTCTCGCAAACGGAAGGCCCGAATTCGATCTCGTTCTATGAGCACATTCGTAAGAGCAAACTGGCAGTGCACCTCCCCGTATATCAAACTCGTGCGACCCGTTAGCAAGAAAACTTGACATCGGTTTGCATGGGCGAGATCGACGTTTCTCGCAAACGGATAGGCGGAATTCGATCTCGTTCAATGTGCACATTCGTAAGAGCGAACTTACAGTGCAGCACCCCGAATGTACGTGGTGCTGCACTGTAAATTCGCTTCTACGAATGGGCACATTGAACGAGATCGAATTCCGCTCATCTGTTTGCGAGAAACGGCAATCTCGTCCGTGCAAACCGATGACAACTTTTTTTGCGGACGGCTCGGTCGAGTCAGGAAACTCGTAGCGTTGAGCGATGCGAGAAACGCGCCCTGCGCGTTGAGTTCGAGCGAGACGCTACAGAGTTATCAAGAAACTCGTAGCGTTGAGCGATGCGAGAAACGCGCCCTGCGCGTTGAGTTCGAGTGAAATGCTACAGAGTTATATACAGTAAGGATCAGGATTTTAGGAGTGGGGGAAATGAAAATATAATTTCTTCTTTGCTACAGATAAAGAAATAAACTTTCGTTCAACTCAAAAAATTCAATAAAAAATCAGGAATTTTTTAAAATTTACCCGACTGTGATTGCTGCTATGTTCGTAAAGATATGGCGCGATAATGTTTTCGGCACTCTCAGAATCGTTGTTCTCATATCGTCATCGTCGTCCCTCCAGTCACGAACTACCAGTTTCGCACTCACATGATAGGTCAACCCTCATACGACTTTTTGTACGACATTCGATGGCGCCCCTCGCGGAATGATAATGAACTGCGGCGCTCAGCCCTACAACGATCGAAGATCACACCGAGTACGACGCGTCAACGCATCGAGGATGAAAAACCAATCAGAAGTGCACTTAACCTCGTGGTCACATTCGTTGCAATTCTGATTGGTTTTCATCCTCGATGTATTGACGCGTCGTTTCTTCTATATAATGACAAATGGATGCTTTTCGAATTATTGTGATCGATAACATTATATTTTTTCAGGTTAGAAATTGATGAAATTTTTAGGTTATAAGTATTTCGTTCTGGTATCGATCCTTCCACACTGATACCTTGCTTATACCGATATTAAATGAGATAATATGCAGTTTATTCATAACCTTCTATTAATACTTGTATCATCTTCTTTTCTAAGTTTCACATCGATCGACACATTTCCATTAGTGATATCTGGTATCGATCGTTTCAAACTGATACCAAATGATATCAGATTATATCTCGTCTCCTCTTTTACCTTTACATTATATATTGTGACGGATTTTCGTCCGTCCCAGGACCACGACCGCAGTAGACGATACGGGATCTCCGGGAAATTCTAAGGATGGTGTGAGGAGACTAGTATAGGTGCCGTTCTGCTCCAGGACCCCTTGGCACCCGCGGGGTCGAGCGAGGGGAGGGACGTGAGAAGGTCGAGGCAGGGGCCCAGACTCCCCAAAACATCCAGGGAGTGGGACCCCTCCTCCCACGGGGGGAATTCTGCGAGGTCACCGGGAGGACGCCCACCCGNAGTACCGGTAGTTTTCCAGGGTAAGTGCCCATCGGGCCACCCGAACGCAGAGGTCTCTTTTCCCCATTGTCATTGCGAATGCTTGACAATCGGTTACAATTTTGAAATTGATACCCAGTAAATACACCCGAAATTTCTTCAGCGACTTAATAATGGCTAGAACTTCTAATTCATAACTGGGGTATCTTTCTTCCGCAGGAGTGGTCTTTCCGCTATCGTAGTATACGGGGTGAAACATGTTATCCTCGCAATTTCGCTGCAATAAAATTGCTCCATAGCCATGCATAGATGCGTCCGTGTGCAATTCGGTCTCTGCTCCTACCCGATACAGCTGTAAGACGGGTTTTTCGCTTAATGCTGTTTTTAATCGCCTAAATGCGTCCCTTTCCTTTGAATCAAATCGGAAAGCTGTTCTGTCTCGTAATAAATCCGTTAAGGGCCGTGCAATTATTGAGTAATTATGGATAAATTTGCGGAAGTATCCCGTTAGGCCTAAGAAACTTTGGACTGCTTTGACATTAGCAGGTTCAGGGTATTTTACGACGGCTGCAGTTTTATACTCCGACGGCCGGATCCTACCATCCTCTACAATATATCCTAAATATTCTATCCTTGTCTGTAAGAATTTACATTTATCCCAATTGATACTTAGTCCATACTGTTTGGCCGTATCCAAAACCCTTTCGAGATTCTCGGTGCCTCTTTGTAAATCAACCGACGGAACAATTAGATCATCCATATAAGTTAAAACTATCCCTTGCGCGATCAACTCTCGAAAAATAGCATTGATAAATCTCTGAAATACTGATGGTGAATTGCATAGTCCGAAGGGCATTTTCAAAAATTCATAATGTCCGTTAGGGACTACAAAAGCGGTGTACCTGCGACTTTCTTCGGCCATGGGTACATGGAAGAATCCGTTTTTGAGGTCTAACGTACTAAACACTTTAGCTCCCTGCAATGAGTCTAACTGATCCTCAATTAACGGTAGCGGGTACCTGTCCTTTACTATCTTTTTATTCAATAGGCGGTAGTCAACACGAATTCTAGTGGACCCATTCTTCTTTTTAACTAATACTACCGGACTTGCGTATTCCGAGTGAGATGGTCGCACTATCCCTTCATCTAGCCAAGACTTTATTTGTCCGTCTACCTCCTGCTTTTCCTGGGTTGACAATCTCCTGGGCCGTTGATAGACAGGTATCTCATCCTTTAAAATTAGATTCATTTTTATAGCAGTTTCGCGGGTTTTCTTCGGAATGTATTCACTAACAATTTTCTCTAACGACTTCTTCGATTCTATGTCAGAAATATGCGACAAGTCTAACCCGTTTGATTCGATTTCCTGAATCATAAAAATCTCTGGGACATTTTTAGGTTCGTTTGCTTCTACTTGTAATATTTTGATGTTACCCTCTTTTACATGAAGCTCTACATTCTGCAAAAAGTCGGTACCAATAAGTAACCCGTGTTGCATCAAGTCGTCGGAAACAACATGGACATCTATATCAAAAGAAGTTTCGTCTATAACTATCTTAGCACTAAATTGTCCCAGCGTACTAATATTGTCGGAACCTATTCCCCTGAATTTAATTTTATGTCTCCGTAGACTAGGCGCGCCTATCTCTATGTACTGATCGGCCCGCATCAGACTAAGATCACTCCCGGTATCAATCAAAGCGGTTAGTTTCGTATCGGCTATTATTACATTCTTATAGTATTTACCGCGCGTCGCCGTCGTACTTTGCGCGGTGCTGACGTTATCCTTGGATCGTCTTCCTCTGGGACACATCGAGGATATGTGGCCAAAATCGTTACAATTGAAGCATTTTTTGCCCTTCGCTTTCGATGGGCACTGGTAGCCGACGTGACTCTCGTCGCCGCAATTGTAACACCTCTTCTTTTCCACAGCATCTTCGCGTGTCGTCTTCTTCGTCTTGTCATCGGAACGCCGGTCCTTGGCCCTCCTTGCATTTCCCTTCATCGTCTCGTACTGCAGGAATTTAGCTTTTAATTCCCTCACTGTGGTTGCACCGTATAAGATTGTTTTATTGATTTCGTCGTCTTGTATTCCATCGATGATATATTGGATCACCGCTTCGGTCTCGAGATCAGCTTGAGACGCAATTTCGAACATCTTATAAATATATTCGTGGTACGACTCACAGGTGGTCTTTTTCCTTTGGCTCAGCTCTTTATGAACCTTGTGGCTGTTTATTGCGTGCGAAAACTCACTTTTCAAAGACGCCTTCAGTTTTTTCCACGTTTTTCCGCACTTCTCGAATCGCACAAACAATTTTGCTGAGCCCCGCAACAGTTTTTTTGCATAAACAACTTTTTGAACGTCGGACCATCCGCACAATGTCGCCATCTCGTCAAAATCTTGGGGCCACCGGGCGATGTTCAGCTTATCATCTCCGCTGAAAGTCTGAATTGAGTCCTCCACATCTTTAAATGTTAAGAGATGTTTCGTAGTGCCTCGGGGAACGGGTGAAATAAAACGTTTTTTGTTAAAATGATATAACTTACGTTAATGTTTGCAGGATCGAAAGTTTCAGTTGTAAGAAAGTTCCATTTTGTTTCGGTAGGATTAGGCATAACGGTAGGGTTAAGAGATAACAGATAGAGCGTACATAATTTCACAGCTTTGTCGTCTACAACCTTGGTGGGACCGTCCGGACGTGATCACCAACTGACCCACACCCCGAAGATTAAAGGAAAAACCCCGAAAACGGGGCCCGAAGAGTATCTCAACGGTGAAAGGGGCTTCCGGGGCGGGGGTCAACCCAAGTGTCGACAAGAATCGATTATGAGTCTAAGAGAACGAAGCCCGAAAGTAGTCCAAAGCCAAACTCGGTAAATTTTGGATTTCTGAATTTTTTATAAACTGTCCGTTCATTTTGAAAAGTATACCCGACATATCTTCCATACTTGACATCCATTTCTACATGACATATCGTTTTGCAAAATCATTTCCACTCAAGTTTAAATCGCTATCCTTTCACGGGAAACTCTATCGATTTCTACAAAATCCATGTTGCTGAAGCCAACAAATTTCTTTAGCAAAAGTTATTCAGATAATCGCAAGCCATTAATTTTGCCTAAAAAGCTAATCTTTTGCTCAGTGTAGCAATTAATATCAGGATTAATATCACGTATTAATATCAGGTTGTCGGGAAAGTCATGACACATTTTTCTATTGCCATTAGTTACGGGAATGTGTCATGACTTTCCCGACAACCTAATCGATCATGACATATGCCGGCCAAACAGCAAAATTAAACGGAGGGGAAGTTTAACTTTGCGCGCGACGAAAGTTCTCAAGGATTGCGAGGCAACTGCATAAAACGGCCCATTTAAAAAATTACAAAGACAATTTTCGTGACAGGTTATATCATGGTACCTCTAATAATCGATGTTAAGATTTCAATAAATTATCGAAATTCATTCTGAACAATCGAAAACGCGTGAAATAAACGAAACATGGATCGACGCTAAGGACATTCCAGTCGATCGGCAAATCGGGATGGACGAGAAATCCAACTCCTCGCGCGACGAAAGATCCCAAGGCTGGTAAGGCAACCTTGAAAGGGAACCCAATCGAAAATCTGAAAAATTAATTTCCGCGTGAAATGAATACTCGAGCGGGTAAGATTCGTCTCGAAATCCCAAAAATTCGATGTCACTATTTTTCAATCAATTGTCGAAATGAATTACGAACAAACGAGAGGGCCCAAATTAACCAAAGCACCAACGCTACGAACATCCTTGCCGAGTCGGCCGAGAAATCTATCCTTCTTCGCGCTAACTTCGCGTACACCGAAAGATCCGAAAAATTGCGCGAGGCAACTATGTAAAACGTCCGCAGTCGAAAATCTTATACAGAAGCTCAAGAAATAATGAATACACGGGAGAGCAGGGTTTGCCTCGACAATATTTCGAAATGTTTCAAAAGTGTGTTACGGGGCGGCCGAGCGGATGCGAGGCCGGGGTAATTCGGATGGAGATTACCCAAATCTTGCGCGTAACGTTTATTTCGCGTTTGTGAGGAGATTGATCCGAGCGGCTAGATCAATTCCTCTGGTGGGATCTAGGAGAGTGAGGAATAAAAAGGGGGTGCGAACGAAAGGCTATGTGGCGATAAGAGTTGTATTTATTCGTACGCGAGGTTTGAACTACAGTCAGCTGTAAGGAGCACACGAGGTGCCTTGACCTAATTTCTCTGGGTTAGTATACTTCCGCGTCGCGGCGGTTCGGGTGTCGCGATAGCGCGCTTTAGCGGCGGCAGGTTACTGGACGCCGGAGTGCTGACGCGGGAATTCTTGATATTTTAATGGTGGTCTGCGCGTGATTCTATCTCGCGATGCTGAGATTCGAGCTCAGCTGTTAAAAGAAAATTGATGGGTTCTTAATCTATCCGGTTAACCGGAGCAAGGCATGGAAATCGCGATAATGGTTAGTATTCGGTTTTTGGTCGGAGATGAAGGGTTAATAAGTAAACTAGAATGAAAATGAGGATGAATCGAGCTTGCGAAGGATCCTCTACCTGGCTTGTTCAGCGGCCGTAATCGGTGACAGTCTCTTTTCATCGACCCGGTCGGATGACAGTGCGTGAACACCTTCGTCCCGTGGCGTGCCCTAGGGTTGGAGGTCTCCTAGAAGCCTCCCGTCCAACGGAAGTCGCAGTGCCGCCGTCTAGTCCTGACTCGGTGGCTGGATCGCTGGAGTACCGGATGGCGCCACTGCAGCTCGCAGGATAGTGGTCCTTGGCAGGGAGTCCAATAGTCTCGGTCTCTGACTCGCTAGGAACGGAGTACCGGGGACCAGGAGCTCCACTCGAAGTTTCGATGACGACTGACGTTGACTTATGACAAATTGACTAAGAGATTCTGACTTTTCGTCTTGATCGGACTGCGGGTTTTATTAGCAGGATGTTCCAATTGGTGGGGGCTTCCTAGGGCCCAGGTGAGGGTGGCGTTTCCGAGTCGTGCTGATGCGTTGCGGAGTCATCAGGTTGTTTGCCCCGGGTCGGTCGGTGACTTTTGGAGCCGTTTGGCCGATGAACTCGTTTGATCCTTTCGCAAGAGTTTCGCGTTTCTGTACTCGGATTTCCATGGCTAACTACGGTTAATGAAAAAAAAAAATAGGATTTTCCCCTATTTTAGGGTACGGAAGGTACCTACGTAACAAGTGTATAACACATCAAAATCGATCCAAAATGCATAACATCGGTTCAGGAAATGAGTAAATAAAATGTTTTAAATTGGTATACCGCGTTCGGAAACAAGTTTTAAAAATGTTCGCAATCGAAATTCGATTCGACGAATCGACGTCGTGAAACGACGCGAACGAGAAATCTAGGTCCGCGCGCGACGAAAGATTCCGAGGGCTGTAAGGAAGCAACAGCGACGAACCGGGTTGACAAACTCGGAAACTAATTCCACGAATAATTTACCCACGAGAGAGCTACTGTCTCCTCCAATAGTGAAAGAATCTCCATCACGATGTAAAATAATTATCAAAAGTGTATGACAGACAAGATGAATCTAATATGTACGCTTTCGGTACACGGAATGCGTGAATAAAATTCGTTAAATCGGTAGGCCCGCTTTCGGAAACACTTTTTACATATATTACAAAAACGCAATACGAGTTGGCGAAACGGCGCGAACGAAAAATCTAAACCGGCGCGCGTCAAGATATTTTGAGGCCTGTAAGAACACGGTGGTCAGGAGCCGAGTCGTACTTTAGGAAACCAATTCCACAAGAAATTGATACGCGAGGGAGCGATCTTTCATTCAAAAAGTGGAAGACTCTCTGTCCAGATGCATCAGAATTATGAAAAATGTATGACACCAGGTGAATATAAAATGTACAACACGGTACCAGCAATAAATAAATAAAATTTGTTTAATTGATACGCTGCGTGCGAAAACAATTTTCATAAATGTACAAAATCGCGATTTGATTTGGCGAAACGACGCGAACGAGGAACGAAACTCCGCGCGCGATGTCAGATTTCGAGGCCTGTAAGGAAACAATGGCAACGTACCGAATGGGCAAAATTGGAAACGAATTCTACGAAAAATCGAAACGCGAAAGGGTCACTGTCTTCTCGAGAAAAGGAAGTATATCTGTCACAATGTGTTCGCGCCGAATTAGCAAGAGCTAAATTAGTTATCATGACCCGTGTGGTTCGAATCTAGCCTCTGTGTCCTGTCGCGCCGTCCAGGCGCGCCAACCACCACTTCAAGCGTCGACAACGGCGTCGACCCCCTGGAGGTAGGGTCGTCGTCGCGACACGTCTTTTGAGCTCAATTCGTAACGCGCCTTTCTTCATCCGCAACTGTCTCCTCCAACCCATCTGGAAAATATCATTCTAAAGTTCCTAAGAAACCATGTACCTCTCGATCACGTCCGCAATGAGGACAATTTATGGCGTCCGTTCTTTTACTCTTCGTCTTGTAGTTCTCCGAAACTTTCTAACGACATCCGCATGTGCAGTCTCCACTCACGCCTCTGGAACTGCCTAAAACTGCTCCGTCTTCTTTTCTTCCAGACCAATCGGCTGCATACAAAAATGCAATTCGCCGATCTTCTTCCAAACTCCGCCTCTAAAATCTCTCTCTGGGACCCTCTTGTTTCTAACTTTGGTCCTAAACAACAGATCCGATTGAACAGCCGTAGCGAGCATCAGCGTCCCGGCATTACCGCGTCTTTCGGTCTCCCGCGTGACTTTACGCGTCCGCGGTATCTAGCGAGATAGAATCGATATCCCGCGAGAACAACGATTCTCCAGTTTTACACGCGCAACTTCTCGCGCCATCACGAAGTCCACTCGCGCTAGTGGCCCGCTAAATTAGACATCATTTATCGTACCGTTATCTTCACTCCGTGATTTTATTGTTAAACATCGCTCGACTTGTTAATCATTACCAGTGTTAAATAAATGTTTAAGTTTCGTTGACCGCACTTTACATCCAGAAACTTACCTAGCCGTTCCTCCGCGAATCGAACTAACAATCCCAACATAACATTTATTGGTCCTTTGAGTCGGAACGTAACAAATAAACTAACACCAACACAATGTATAAGAATTACAATAACTGTATAATACGCGAGATGAATTTAAAATGTCCAATATCAGTCTATGAAATGAACAAATAAGATTTCTTTAAATTGGTACGCCTCGTTCGAAGACATTTCTTTTGAACGCCCCAAAGTCGCAAAACGATCGGCGCGAACGACAACACGTAATCCCGCACGCGACAGCAGAGAATCCGAGACCCGGAAGAAAAAACTGGCGAGAGACCGGGTCGAAAATTTCCAAAATGAATTCCACGAGAAATTGATGCACGAGAAGGCCACTGCCTTGTAAAAAATTATAGAATATCTGTCGCGATAACAAAAATAAAAATCAGTAGGAATGCAATAATGGACCATGAATCGAGAATGTGCGACTTCGGTTAACGAAACATCTAAACAGCACTTTTTAAGTCTATCCGCCACATTCGAGAAAAATCTTTTTAATTTGTTTCGAAATTGTACAGCACCGTGTGAATCCGAAACGTACAACTTCGGACCACGAAATATAGAAACGAATTTTTTAAATCAGGGTCCCGCGATCGAAAACAATTTTTACAAACGATGCAAGGTCACGGTATAATTCGGCGGGACGACGCGAGCGAGAAATATATTCGAGGCCCGATGAGAGATTCCGAGGCCCGGAAGGAGACACTGGCGAGGGACAGGGTCGAAAATTTTCAAAATGAATTGCACGAGAAGGCCACTGCCTCGTCAAAAAATTATAGGATATCTGTAGCGATAAAAAAAAATAAAAATCAGTTGGAATGCAATAATGGGCCATGAATCGAGAATATGCGACTTCGGTTAAAGAAACATCTAAACAGCACTTTTTAAGTATGTCCGCCACATTCGAGAACAATCTTTTAAATTGTATCGAAATTATATAGCACCGTGTTAATCCGAAACGTACAACTTCGGACCACGAAATATAGAAACGAATTTTTTAAGTCAGTGTCCCGCGATCGAAAACAATTTTTACAAACGATACAAGGTCTGTACGTAGTTCTCGATATCCTCTATCTCGTAGCTTCCAGTGGGTATAGCGATAATTTCATCCCCGATGTAAAACTTATTGTGACCGGTATCCACGTTAGGAATCGAATTGAAAGTTAACAGCTCGATGAGACCGAGAGTATATTTTTTATCCGGAGAAAGTTCGATGGGAGGAAAATATTGACTTTCGAGTACGGAGGAGGTACCCGACAAAGTCAGCGTAAATGAATCTTCCATGATTGCGAACGATGGACTGACGTCATGAAACTATGCACTACGTTTATATAAACTGTACTTATTCCTACGATTTAGTTGCCCGCAAAGAAACTTTAGACACAAGTGTCCGCATTCGAAAGTATCATATTTCTGATATCGTTTGTAATTGTACTCTACACTACCAACACCGAGATATCTCATGAGATCCAATGGCGGTCGAAGATTTCCGAAACTATCGAAATAAACGACTCGATCGTTCGCTCTTTTTGTATGCGACCCAATGAGTTCCGGGACCATCTTCGTCGTCGAGATTGACTATCGCCGATTCGTATCTGTACGGTCCATTCTTCGGCATAGCGTCCCGCATAAACACTCCACGAAAATGTGGTATCTTAACGATTTTCGCGTACTTGAGCAGGTCGGCATCGGTTAACGCCCGGTGTGGTAGTTTCGTTTCAAGTTTTTTGGCTTCACGTGAATACCCAGTCCTTTCCTATAGGGTTTTAAGTACAACCCCTTGCCAAGTGTAATGGCTTCCATCGCCTTGTTATGCCTCTCGCTTTCCTTCAATTGTTCCTTGGATGCGTTCGCATCGTTTACAGCTTTAGCGATGCCTGCCGCTCCACCGGCCAACGCTCCAGCGGCACTGAGACCCGCAAACACGGGGACGAGAAAGGGTAGGAAGCCTCCAATTTTTGATGGTACTGGTAGAACGCGCGGTTTACGAACGTTGCGTTTTCCACCCGCTTGTTTAACGACCATTTGCGCCCCTTGAGGGCAGATTTGATAGCGATCCGAGCATCGTTACTCGGAATCATCGATCGTTTCGCCGCATCGATAACTTTTCGCAGCGCGATCGCTTTAGGCTTCTTCCTCTTGTTTCCCATTCCAAATTTCGATTTAGCTTTCATTAAGTTCGTGACGGTCCAAGCGGCTGCTTTTTCGGCCACACTCGCGTCTTTGGCTAAAACGCGATTCCAAGCTTTGTCGGCCAATACCATGTCCGCTACCCCTCTCTGCTCGAGATTTTCTCGATTCTTCGAGTAGGCGATGTCGTGCTCTTTGCAAGCAGCGTCGAGGGGGTTGATGCCTGGATCATCTCGTGCCAATCTTTTGGCTAGTTTTGTTCCGGGTCCGCAGTACTGATAGCCGGGTATACGCAATTCAACGGGGAGACCGTTGATGATCTTGTTAACTAAGCCTTCACCGTCGCGACGCTTCCTCTTGCAGATGCGTTTGGATTTACCATGCACGATCATATCCACCCTCTGTCGCGAAACGTTTTCAACTGAATGTTGATCTTTATAAATCTGGTATTTATAGTTTTTTTACTAGTCGCAAGCGAGATGAGGTTCGAGACACAGTCTTCGAAGTTGCCTGTGATGAATTTCGATGAATTGACGCGAGTGAAGAAAGGAAGAAAGAGACACGGTGAATTATTACCGAACAGCATACGCGCGG
>NW_019395189.1:0-13593 GCF_000612105.2 Orussus abietinus | reverse complement strand
CCGCGTACTCAACGTGCGCGTAACTACCTTCCCTTTTCTCTTGAATCGGCGCGCCCCCAGCGGGATTGACGCTTAATAAACTGCATTACATATGTCGACGCGCTCCCCACGGAATTCGCGTCGCGAACATTTTAATAATTTATGGCGTCTCGGAATTAGACCGTCGAGAGCCTTCAAGTATAATTTCCCCTTATTTTTTAATAATAACTTCCCCTTATCGGCTAAGGGAAGTAAAGGGTTCTGACACTTACATATCATTAGCAAAATACAATATAAAATTTATTATCAAATACATTTTATAGATATCTTTTTTCTTTCTCAATATATTTTTTAAAGTAGTCCGGGCTCCTCCCGGGCTGCTCCCACGCTCCGCCGTCCTCCGCCTGGTACAGAACCGCGGCCAGGGCGCCCGGCTCTATCTCCGCGAGGTCGACGCCACGCATCGACCTACTCGTGGGATGCCAAATGAATTCCAGTCAAACTTCCAATTTAATTTTCAGAGAGAGCGAGGAGGGAGCACAGGCTCCAGGTGCAGTTGGAGCGGCAGTGAGGGGCCAGGCGGCAGGGATGCAGTTGCGTAAGCGCTGTATCTCCAGAGCCGACCGGTCCTTCCTTCAAGGAGAGGTAGTCGCCTGCAGCGCAGCGGCAGGGTTACGGAGGGGGGCATAACGCGGTAACACCGAGCGAGGAGGCGGTACCCTCGGGACTTGCGGCGACGCCGGTCCAGGTCGAAGCCCCACCTAAGTTGGGGAACACGGCGGCCGGAAGCGACTCCTCCGTTTCCGACGCCCCCCGAAAACCCCCGAAAGGGAAAAGGGAACGGAAGAGGGCGCTCCCCCTCACAAGCGAGGAGAGCTTAGGGAACGGGGCAGGGGCCAAGAGGCGCCCTCAAGCGGCTGAGTCGCCGAGCTCGGACTCGAATGACAAAGAGGAGGAGCACTACGCGGGGGAAAAGTACCGGCTCTCCAAGTCGAGCAAGCCTATGCTAGACGAGGAAGAATTGGCCGAGATGATGAAGCAGCAACCCTCCACGGAACTCGAGAGTGTTATCTACGAGGAAATGCGGAATGATGCCAGGGTGGCNCTCTCAGCCGGAGTTGGCGGAGGCCGTCGCCCGGTCATGGGGCTGCCTGGCCGGGGAGGTGAGGGACGGTGACATCCGCCACTCTCCATCGGGCTTGAGCACAGCCTGGGGTCCGGTGCCTACCCCAGAAGGGTAGTAACGGCCGCCAAAATAAGTGTAGGTTGGACCCTGGTCCGAGTGGAGGCGCTGGAGGCGAGGCCCCTCCAGTGCTTCCGTTGCCTGGAAATGGGACACGTGAGGGCGACGTGCCCCAGTTAAGCGGATCGGGGCGCGTTGTGCTATGTGTGCGGGAAGGTCGGGCACCTGGCAAGCGCGTGCGTTGCGACAAGGCCGAAGTGCCCGGTCTGCGCGGACCTCGGCCTTGTGGCAGACCACAGGCTGGGGTCCAAGGGATGTACCCTACCCCAGACCAGAGTCCGGCCGGGAGCGGCTGCAGCGGCAGCAGCGGCGGCGGCGAGAGAAGCCCAACGACGGTGGCACCTCCCGAGAAGAGAACCGTGGACTCCAGCAAGGGTGCGAAGACACCGAACGGGCAGAAGACGGCCAGCGACATGGCCGCGGGAGAGGCCATGAAAACATAGGGCCTCCCGCGGTTAGGAAGGTCGTGTAGGCCAACGTGGCCCACTCCCGCGGGGCCCGGGACCTCCTGGTTCATACCCTGCGGGAGATCGGCGCCGATGTGGCTATCGCGGTGGAGCCGCACTCGGTTCTCAGCAGCCCTGACTGGGTGGGGGACGAGTGTGGCTCCGTAACCATCGTGAGGGGCGGGCGACCGCGGGCCACGACCCTGACGCCTGTGGCCCGGGGAGAGGAGTTCGTGATGGCCGACTGGGACGGAGTGACCCTCGTCGGGGTGTACGCTCGCCCGAGCTGCACCCTGGCCGAGCTAGAAGATCAGTTGGATGCGGTGGGGAGATACGTTTCCTCCCTGAATCCGCCGCGTGCGCTCATGGTCCTGGGGGACTTCAACACCCACACTACGGCGTCCGTGAGGTACGGGGTCCCCTGGGACCGATACGAGGGGTCACGCAGTCCTGGACTGGGCCGCGGGGCTCGGCCTCCTGCTGATTAACAGGGGGTCGACGAGTACGTGCGTTCGGCCGTAGGGGGAGTCCATCGTGGACCTGACGTGGGCTTCCCCGAGTGCCGAGAGCCGTATCTCGGGGTAGAGGGTGGCGGGGGAGATGGAGATCCTCTCCGATCACCGGTACATACTGACGAGGGTCTCCCGCTCCCCCGCAACTCCCGACCGAGAAGGACAGCTCCTCCCCCCCGGCGTCCGGGCTGCCCGGAGGCACCGCGGTGGGCCCTGAAGGCGCTCGAGAGGTTCAGGCTCCTCGCCGAATTACCGGTGGTGCGCGTCGTCGCGGTGATCTAGCGGTTGGGTCTCTCCGTGGCCCCCCGCGAAACGGAGGCGATATGGTTCTATGCCAAACGTCGTCAGGGGGGCCCACCGGCCGGCTGCTAGATACGCGTGAATGGGGCTCTCGTTCGGATTGGGGCCGAGATGAAGTATCTCGGCCTCGTTCTGGGCAGCAACTGGGGGCTGGAAAGGCACCTCGGGTGGAGGGGGTGGCGGGAGCGCTCTCCCGCCACCCCCAGCGTAACCACAACCGGCGCGTCCCTAGCGTAACTAACGCTCATAATATTTATTTGACTTCTATTAACTCGGCGTGTCCCCAGCGGGATTCGCGTCGCAAACATTTCCGATGTACTGGCGTACCTCGGTATTAAACCGTCAACGCTTCAAGCATATTTTTCCCCTTTATTTTATAATAATTTCCCCTTACGTCTATGGGAATAAAATGGGTATTGACACCAACATATATGCACATTGTAACGTGGCCGTGACAAGTCGGTGCGGAGCGGGAGCGGTAAGTACCGAAACCATTAGTAAATTATTTCCAGTATCGGGTGGCGACGCTCGGGGTGTCCAGGAACAATCACTAATCGTAAGTAGCGTGTGTATAATGTAACCCTAATTATAAGTAATGTTAAGTAGGCCGCGTGGAGAAGGATTTTCAAAGGGGGGGTTTGTCTATCGCGAAATTGGCGTTCTTCGGGAATCGGGACTGTACGTAGCACGCCGCGAGACGGGCCCTGACATCTTGCGTAGGCCTAGTTAATCATCTAGCGCACAACGGTCTCGCGTAAGCCGGAGGAATCTAGGAGGGGGTTTCCGTCGTTCGGGCGATCCTGCCGGCGCTCGGACCCGCATTGTCCTGGATCCTCCGAGGGTCGCCGGTACGGGTGAATCGAAATACCGAGCCGCTACCGCCTACCGTACCGTACCGCCACTGCCAAGGGGGGAAACTATCGCCCACCGCTGGCAATATTCAAGGGTGAGCAAACCCACAAGGGATTTTGACAGAGTCCGTTTCCATTTCACCCGAATTTTAGAGTTCGTGAGACCCTCCACGGCGCGTACCTCCCGGATATTCCGTAATGGCGCCTGACCACATGCGCCGGATGCGCCGATAGGCGATTTCCCCCAGTGCGAATCGGCGAGCTCCCGTGTGTCTCGTTGTGTGTAACATTGACCCGTGAAAGTGATCCCGCGGCACTGGAAATAAGCGGTTTCGCGACGTAGAGGAAAGTGATTCCGAGGATGGTATCGTAAACTCGCTGCTCCCGGAGTCGATTTGACAGGCCGCGGACTGAGCGAAGTCAAATAGGGCGTTATGCCCTGGGAAGTAGGCATCGCCGCCCGTCCCGTGGAGCCAGGTGGCTCCCGTTGTTTAGAATTAGGCCGGCGGGATCTTGAAGTCGTCGTTTGATTTGTGTCATAGTAATCCCGCCCTTGTGAGACATGCGGGGAATAAAGAGCTACCGTCTCGCGTATCCGGAACTTCCGTTGCTTTATTTTTGGTTTACCCCTTCCTCTTTCGGCCTGTTACACAGCCTCTTTTAAAGTTTCCGTGGACCTCGAACACCCACCTCTACTGTGCCGCAGAAAGTCGTAACGACTTCCACCGGGCTGAGTAGCCGGCGATCGGGGGCCGTTTCTCGCCCCGCGACGTCAGCCTTGCCTGGCCGGGAAACCGCTGGCCGCGGCGCGCTTCTCGCGCCTGGCGCCCTATCAAAAATAAGTGGCCCTGCGGACCTCGGCCGAACCTCCGCCGGCCGACATCGCGGAGGGCCGATCCACCTACGGGCCCCGATCCGTCCCCCCGTTTGCCAGCGCGCCCCGGAATACATGCAAGGCGTGTTGCAACATATATAAAACGCACAAAATCCTTTATTTTATTTTCACTTTTTCTAAAATTTACACATATATCTTTTCTCCCTCTCGTCACAAGATCAAGCCCGTGCCTCCTTGGGGTTGTCCGGCGTCGTCATCGGCCTCCNGCGTTTCTCGCATCGCTCAACGCTACGAGTTTCTCGCTCAAAAATATATTTGGCTCGAAACTCGACCGAGTTTCTTGATTCTCATTGATTAAAGATCCATTTAGTTTTTTCTTTCTTTTTCTACAAAAAATTGTAAATGTCGCAATTATTTTCAGATAGTCATTGTGGTAACACTCCTTAATTTGGTAACAATAACACATTCAATTTTTTCATAACGTATTTTAAGCGTAATTTAACACATCGGTGTTATAAAATGAATGCACTGAACCTGAAGATACATTATTTTTATGACGAAAACAGTCATACATTCTAAAAGAGAATTGACAATACTTTTGCTCGTATTTAAAATCTTATTTAAAGAAAATATAACGACTGAAAAAGTACCTTCTGCTAAAGATGGAAGTATGTCGTTATCCACAAAAATGTCAGAATCATTTTGAAATTCTCCTAAAACTTGAAAATGTAAAAATTGGTTATAAGTTTCTTCTACATTTAGATGTTTTTCATAAGTTGGAAATGTTTCTTGATTAATGTTATCGTATTTATTATTATCAGAATTTATTTCTTGGGACATATGGCAATTGTAGTTCAATGTGTCGAGCATAGGTATTTCATTATTGTTCTTGGAGGTATGTTCAAGCATTGATTCTGTAGATATGAATTTCGTTTGCGGTGTCTACAACTTTCTAGACTTTCTATCTATATTTGCGTTATAATCTGCATTGGAATTGTTGTTACATAGATTGTAATCTTCTTCTTGTTCAGCGTTTCCATCTTTGTCACTTTTTGTTAATAAATTATTACTTTGAGCATCATATACTTTGCTAACTCGAATTTTTGGCGAATTATTTTTTAGGTTAACCATAATAGTATTAAGACTTGTTTTTGAACCTGTGAAAATAAATGTAATTGAAATTAATTATAAATAATACAATTCTTTCACTATAGTGTGTATGTACAGCTCCAATGCTTAAAAGAAAATAAAAGGGTAAATGTTTGAAAATGATTACAAAATCGATTTTGTCTACAGTTATTTTTTTAAAGGATATTTGGAATAATCACTTACCATTGTATGCTAAAATCTTTGCCTGGCATGTTTGTCCGTCAATATTTACTGTACAACTATCTTCTTGGCGTTCTCTTATTTCTTTAACCTTGCAAATATGGTACGTATTTCCATGCGAATGCAGGAGCACGTACATTCATTAAAACCTGTAAAATCACTTTTAAGAGAAAACAATAATTAAACAGTTTCACTGAACACCACGACACTTGGTACAGTTCCGCGCCAAAACTCGTACAATCATATAGTCATGAGTCTTAAGACAACGAAACGCAGTCGTTCCACTTTAAAACCACAGATAATTAATTCAGTGTCCCTATAAAAGCTCAGAAGCATACAGACGTTAATTTGTATATTCGATAACAGATGGCGGCACTGCAATCATCTCTCTATCTTTCTTAATCTTATGACGATATGTAGTAGGTTATATCTTTCCTTGTCTTACTTAAAGTACATGGGACCTGTAGGTCCCGGTAATAGGCAACTATTACAATTTCAAGTCCTTACAATAGCCACTTCAAGAAAACGTAACTGTTCTTGCAAAGTAAGTTAATGTTACTGAGAAAATTAATTAGTTTTGGACAAAAAATGTGTAGATAAATAAATATCATGTGCCAGCGGTCTCAATCAATACTGTTATAGGAACAGTGACACAATTAATCATAAGGTCCCGAGATTGACCGAATCACAGAAATTTTGCGATTTCATGATAAATATTAAATCTTTTTGTGATATTTCAATTCTGAGCGTCCTATTGTTAGTTCCTCTTCTTAGTGTCAAGAGATTCATGTTATTGGTATACACGACGGCCAAAATATGTTTATTGTATATTATGGGGACGGTCCTGATATTTACCTTTAGACGGCTATAATTGTGGGGACCGACTCAGTAATAGCCAAGTGTCCCCGTAATAGTCAGTACCTATGCAGAAATGTCCTGATAATAACCTTTAGACATATATATATATATTTTCTCGCGGTCCGTATACCTGTTCTAATTACTTGTTTACTCGAGGGGCTCCCAGCGGAGCTCGCCCTCGGCCCTGGCTAATCTCGCCCCGCGTACTCAACGTGCGCGTAACTACCTTCCCTTTTCTCTTGAATCGGCGCGCCCCCAGCGGGATTGACGCTTAATAAACTGCATTACATATGTCGACGCGCTCCCCACGGAATTCGCGTCGCGAACATTTTAATAATTTATGGCGTCTCGGAATTAGACCGTCGAGAGCTTTCAAGCATAATTTCCCCTTATTTTTTTAATAATAACTTCCCCTTATCGGCTAAGGGAAGTAAAGGGTTCTGACACTTACATGTCATTAGCAAAATACAATGTAAAATTTATTATCAAATACATTTTATAGATATCTTTTTTCTTTCTCAATATATTTTTTAAAGTAGTCCGGGCCCCTCCCGGGCTGCTCCCACGCCCCGCCGTCCTCCGCCTGGTACAGAACCACGGCCAGGGCGCCCGGCTCTATCTCCGCGAGGTCGACCCACGCCGCGTCTCGGTCCCACGGCGGCGGGCCTCCTCCGGGAGCGCCCATCCTCCTCGCGGATGACGCCGGTTCCAAGGTTAGGTTAGGATAGGTTAGGTTCCCCCTCGCGGTGCATCACCTTGTCGTGGTGAGCAGGCTTGCGTGGCCTGGTGATCCATGAGGCTGTGCCGGCGGGGGCTTCGGCTCCTGGCAGGTACTACCTTGCCGGAGTGGCTTAGGGTGAGGGTCCAGACTAAGAGTTCACCAAAATCCGTGCCCAGCTGTCGTATCGTGGCGGAGGGCATTGCAGACGGGAGAACGATACCGACGATGTTCCCGCTTCTTGCGTGGGCGTCGCCGTCACAGCGTAATCCCTTCGTGTTGTTGTGCACATGTCTTGCGGACACGGAGGGGCTGGGGGCCTCGGCTTAACCGCCCGGGCCACGAGAAAGAAAACCTCTATAAAAAATTACCCCAAACCCAAGGTACGATGCGCGCCGACGGAATGCATGGCTGAGGGGGAGCTCAGTCCTGAGCGATCAACCCCCGGGGCACCTGCCGCACCCCGGGGAACACCCAGGCTAACCCCGAACAAGGCGGCTCTGTCCGGGGTCGATGCCACGCATCGACCTACTCGTGGGATGCCAAATAAATTCGTCAAACATCCAATTTAATTTTCAGAGAGAACGAGGAGGGAGCACAGGCTCCAGGTGCAGTTGGAGCGGCAGTGCGGGGCCAGGCGGCAGGGATGCAGTTGCGTAAGCGCTGTATCTCCAGAGCCGACCGGTCCTTCCTTCAAGGAGAGGTAGTCGCCCGCAGCGCATCGGCAGGGGACGGAGGGGGGCATAACGCGGTAACACCGAGCGAGGAGGCGGTACCCTCGGGACTTGCGGCGACGCCGGTCCAGGTCGAAGCCCCACCTAAGTTGGGGAACACGGCGGCCGGAAGCGACTCCTCCGTTTCCGACGCCCCCCGAAAACCCCCGAAAGGGTAAAGGGAACGAAAGAGGGCGCTCCCCCTCACAAACGAGGGGAGCTTAGGGAACGGGGCAGGGGCCAAGAGGAGCCCTCAAGCGGCTGAGTCGCCGAGCTCGGACTCGAACGACGAAGAGGAGGAGCACTACGCGGGAGAAAAGTACCGGCCCTCCAAGTCGAGCAAGCCTCTCCTAGACGAGGAAGAATTGGCCGAGATGATGAAGCAGCAACCCTCCACGGAACTCGAGAGTGTTATCTACGAGGAAATGCGGAAAGTTGCCAGGGTGGCCAAGAGATCCAGCCACCTGCAGGGCCGCTACGTGAGACTGCTGAGGCTGGCCTATCAGAAAGCCAGGGTTGCTGGAGTGGAGCTCCACTTCAGAGCCATGTCTGGGGTTGGAGTGGAGCAGTTCGACAAAGAGTACGAACTGCTCCGCAACCAAGGGGTGGAGATGAGGAGCACGATCTGGGAGATGGCCCGTGAGATCGAGGTCCTCAAGAAGACGTCCGGAGGACCCGCGGCAGATACCGAGCCTGCCGAAACAGGGGCGGGGCGAAGACGGCTCCCCCCCCCCCGTCAATGAAGACAGCGGTCGAAGAGGATCGGGCGAAGGGTGCAGGCCCTGGGCTGCTGCGGCAGGTCAGGACCCTCATTAACGAGGGGTTCCTGTCACTCAGACAGGAGCTCCTATTGGAATTCAGGCAGGGGGCTGCCCCCCTACCGTTCCCCCAATGTGGGCACCCCGGGCACCGGTGGCGATAGCGAGCGGCGTTCTGCTCGCTGCCCCCGCGGCCGAGACGGGGAAACAGAAGGACGGGAAGGGGAAAAAAGGGAGGGGGGCTAAACGTCCCGCAACTGCCTTTGCGGTCGGGCCCTCTCCTTCCAAACAGAAGGGTGATGCGCGGATCCTATCCCGGCCGGGGGGGAAGACCCTCGCCAGTGGCGGAAACCTTCGAAGTGCGTACTGCCGAGGGGGAACCGCGATCTGACGGAGGCCAAGCCTGGCTGAGGTCCCTTGTACCAAAGTCATCGGCCGAAAGGTCAAGAAGGAAAAGGGGGGCGAAGAGTTTCCGCTCCTCAACCCCCCTAGAACGGTAAAGGCGCCGGGGACCGGGGAGGGTAAGGGCGTTAAACCCAAATCCAAGCCTCGCGTCCCGCGCCCTCCCCGGGAATCGACCGTTACCTTAACGATGCTCCCCCCTCTCATGCAGGGACGTACTTGGACCGGGTGATGGCCAAGGCCAGGGAGGAGGTTGACCTGGACGAGCTGGGGATCCCCGGTGGCCTTAGGCCACGCAGGGCCGTCACTGGTGCCCTCATTTTGGCGGTCCCGAGTCCTGAGAGCCAACGGCGAGCTGACCTCCTCGAGGAGCGCCTCAGGGCTGTTTTCGACGCTGGGGAGGTGCGAGTCGCGTGTCCAACGAAGATGGCGGAGCTCCGGATCAGGGACCTCGAGAGGTCGATCTCTCAGCCGGAGTTGGCGGAGGCCGTCGCCCGGTCATGGGGCTGCCTGGCCGGGGAGGTGAGGGACGGTGACATCCGCCACTCTCCATCGGGCTTGAGCACAGCCTGGGGTCCGGTGCCTACCCCAGAAGGGTAGTAACGGCCGCCAAAATAAGTGTAGGTTGGACCCTGGTCCGAGTGGAGGCGCTGGAGGCGAGGCCCCTCCAGTGCTTCCGCTGCCTGGAAATGGGACACGCGAGGGCGACGTGCCCCAGTTAAGCGGATCGGGGCGCGTTGTGCTATGTGCGCGGGAAGGTCGGGCACCTGGCAAGCGCGTGCGTTGCGACAAGGCCGAAGTGCGCGGTCTGCGCGGACCTCGGCCTTGTGGCAGACCACAGGCTGGGGTCCAAGGGATGTACCCCGCCCCAGACCAGAGTCCGGCCGGGAGCGGCTGCAGCGGCGGCGGCGAGAGAAGCCCACCGACGGCGGCATCTCCCGAGCAGAGAACCGTGGAGTCCAGCAAAGGTGCGAAGACACCGAACGGGCAGAAGACGGCCAGCGACATGGCCGCGGGAGAGGCCATGAAAACATAGGGCCTCCCGCGGTTAGGAAGCTCGTGTAGGCCAACGTGGCCCACTCCCGCAGGGCCCGGGACCTCCTGGTTCATACCGTGCGGGAGATCGGCGCCGATGTGGCTATCGCGGTGGAGCCGCACTCGGTTCTCACCAGCCCTGACTGGGTGGGAGACGAGTGTGGCTCCGTAGCCTTCGTGAGGGGCGGGCGACCGCGGGCCACGACCCTGACGCCTGTGGCCCGGGGGGAGGAGTTCGTGATGGCCGACTGGGACGGAATGACCCTGGTCGGGGTGTACGCTCGCCCGAGCTGCACCCTGGCCGAGCTAGTAGATCAGTTGGATGCGGTGGGGATTGCTTCCGGGAGTACCTGTTCCGAATAGGTCGGGAGGCGACGGTGAAGTGCCACCAATGCGGATCCGACCGGGACTCGACGCAACACACACTCGAGGGGGCCCCGCCTGGGGGGTGGAGCGCCGAGTCCTGGGCGGCGAGATAGGAGCGGATTTCTCGCTGCCGGTCGTGGTCAGGGCCATGGTCGGCGACGGGTGGGCATGGCAAGCGGCCGTCTCCTTCTGCGAAGCGGTTATGCTCCAGAAGGAGACGGCCGAGCGGGCAGATCCCCCCTGATCGCGGGGGGGGGGCGAACGCGGGTGCCGGGGCCAGAGGGTGTCTAGCCTCCCACTCGGACTAACCCTGGCCCCAGCGACCGACACCCCTGCGGTTTCGTCGGGGGCTCGCGAGCGGGGGGGCGACGCCGGGGCGTGGGGCCCGGCTGCGACCGGGCTCCTCCGAGCGCCCGGCGACGCTCGGTCCGGTGAGGAGGGGCAATACGCCCCTCCCAGCGCACGCCGGCCCACAGGCGAGGCGTCCCCGGCTCGTCCTTCCCCCTTCCCCCCGCCCACATATGAGGAGGGGGGGGGGCGTGGGTGATCGGCAGGGCCCGCGGCGCGGGGGGCTGCAGGGTCCTCAGTACGGGGATCAAGGGACACATGGCACGCTGCCCCCCACCACAACAAGCGGGGCCGAGGAACGTGTGGCCGTGTCCCTCGGCTGATAGGCGTCGAAACTAGGGGCACGGGGGGGATTGTGTCTGACCCCGCCCCCGTCCCCCGGGATACGGCCCGAAAACCGGGTGTGCACAGGGGGACTGCGATTGCAGGAAACCCGAGCCCGCGGTCCCCTCCGACGCACCGATGGCGGCCACCGCGGAGTTTTTGTGGGCGCGAGTCCCACACTACCCCCGCCCTTCCCCGGGGGCGTTGGTGTGTGTAGGCATTTTCCCCGCGAACAAAAAAAGGTTAGGTTAGGTTAGGTTGTAACCGATCAGCGAGCCCTGAGTGTGAGAAGGTCAGCCACCTCCCTGTAACGATAGGTCAAAGCTTCGCCCCGGATCTCCGGCAATCGATTCCGGAGGGACAGCGCAGGTTCTTGACACGTGTCGCGGCTATCGGACTTCTGATGAGTTACATACGAATTTATCAACTTTTTCTGGTGCCACGGGATCTCCCGCAAAGGCACGTACTTCGTATCCGTTGTGGTTGCCAGGTGTTTTCACCAATTGAACACCAAGGTAATATTATGAATTTACTTCACTGGTCCACCCTTCGGGCCAATCCGAAGTAAAAGAACCTTCCGGATGGCCAGGAGCTCTCTTTCTCGGGTTGAATTAACAACGCGGATATCCTTGTAACACTTTATTCAACTTCCGTATGAACGCAATGGTCATCAACAATTAATTCGGTCGCACGGTTCTCCGTGGACAAGTATACGTGAGTGTTTGGCGGCGTCCAGCCTCGCGACGTTGTATCCACCTACTAGTCACTTTAACCATAGATATGTCGTATTTCCGACAGTGATTAGACAACTCAATTATTCAGCATTAATTCAACTTTATTAACTGGATATGCCGGGGCTGCAAGTTCGTCGCGTAACCTGCTGGTTCGATTCCCCTAAGCTAGAAGTCCGGGGAGGCCTTCGTTTATGATCTATGACTTGTTCAAGCCCCCCTCCCCTTTTACAATTAGTGTTATTGCTCCTGAACGGAGACAGCTATTTAACTTCTACAAACGGGGATCGGTAGATCGACCCGTTTCACAACGAACGCACTATCCCGCGTTTCTAGATTCGACCGGATCCACGGTGAATTATTTATAACAATTTTTCAAATATGATTGTATCGTGATCGGCGACTAGGGCGTTTACATATCTCGGTATGAACACTGCCTTAAAATTACAATATCGCAGGTCCATTCGTTTAGGATTTACAGGGTCATAAATCATTGACACCTGTCAACGATTTTCGCTTTTCCAGGTGGTATTAGAGGCGTTCGCGCGGGAAATCGGTTCTCCGCGCGACGCTGATGCCGAATCTACAAATAGAATTTAGTTTACTCTACGCGTTTTTGAGAAAATCGCATTGGCATGTAAGGATGCACCAGTTGCATGACCGGAGTCTCAATAATCTTGGGCGGCACGTGCCGTTCGTTCCCCCTCCAGGCCCGATAGCGTCAGCCTGGCGCTCTCGTGACAGCTTTGATTTATGTACTTGTTAACTTCGTTGTTAATAACCGTAGGTTACTAAAAATGATCGGATTCTGTAGATCTCGGCTTTATTAATCGATTCCGCCACTTTTGGTCGCGGGCGACATCCTCCCCGATTTGTAATTAAAAATAAACAGCCTGCTTTGGCTTTACGTGCCATAAGCGCGAATTTACATCGCCGTAGCCCTTACATCTCCGATAAAACAATTATTTTAAATAACTCGTACGCCTTTATCCGCTGATACAAGGTCTTGTCCCGCGAGGGCAATGAGGTTCGGGTTTCTACCGTTAGTGGCAGCAGCTCCCGGATGCGGCACTCGCGGCCTAGCGTGTCGGTACTGCGCGCGCCTTATAGTTGGACGGTCGGCCGCCAAATGGCGTTACCGCCGTTCCCGCCGGCGAGCGGCTGCGGCTCGGGCCCTTTAAATCATGAATGGACCGGCGCCACGTGGTTTCCCGCCACGCGGGACATTTTCCCCTTCCCTTCCGGCGCATCCCCATACGGGAGGCGGCCCGTCTTGCTCAACGAGTGAATGGACCCTGATCTTCGGGCCGTGATTCACGGCGCCCGTTTAGGCCCACTCTCGTTAATATGACGTTTATGAATGGCGCCCGTGGCACACATGGGCTCCCCGTCTCGCGGCTTGTCGCGGCTAATTCATTGCCAATTTTGATCGCTGTTAATTCCCTACTTCGCGGACTGGCTACCTGCTCAGCTTACGTGATATTCTCCCGAGGAGCTCCCAGCGGAGATCGTCTCCGACTCAATAATTTCGAATTGCATATCTAACGCGCTCCCAGCGTAACGTACGTTTCAGGTAAATTACTCGATATTTCTCAAATGGCGCGTCCCCGGCGTAACTAACGCTCATAATATTTATTTGACTTCTATTAACTCGGCGCGTCCCCAGCGGGATTCGCGTCGCAAACATTTCCGATGTACTGGCGTACCTCGGTATTAAACCGTCGAGGCTTCAAGCATATTTTTCCCCTTAATTTTATAATAATTTCCCCTTACGTCTATGGGAATAAAATGGGTATTGACACCAACATATATGCACATTGTAACGTGGCCGTGACAAGTCGGTGC
>NW_019395188.1:0-15539 GCF_000612105.2 Orussus abietinus | reverse complement strand
GAGCATGTAAATGAGCACCCGTAAACATAAGAAAGACTTTTCTTATCCGAGTTTATTATAAACGCAAATCGGAGTAACTCTTATGAATTGATTTCATTCGAAATATGTATCCAAAACGTAAAACCCCATTTCCATTTCGTATTTGAAATACGAACAATAAACTGTTATGGATTTCCAATTTTAAATAGATTTTGAATCTATTTGCGTTTGAAATTAAATACTTCCAGAGAAATGAGAATATTAGAAAAGAATCGAATAGAATGATCCTTGTTCTATCAACTGAATCAACTCTCGGAAAAGTTAAACAACATCACGCGTAAATCGAAATAGCCACATAGGCAAAAACAGATGAGATTAAATTGTTTACTTGCATTTTAAATACAAATACAAGTCGTAAAATTACGTGTCCGAAAAAGGCATGGACAACGGAGGGTCAACATTACGACTAGACGGCACGGTTAATTCGACACGACATTTCTCGTGGGGGAATTGATCCTCCATTCCCTCTGTTAATTACTTGATCGCGGTCGCTGCAAAATGACAATCCGTAGGAGTAAGAGTGAACGCCACGTCTAGGACTCTCGAGCCGCGAGCAGGCGCCCGAGCCGAGCCGGCCTCGGCGACGGGAAACTTATTTTTGGTCTTCTCCTTCCCTTTTCCCTCCACGTGTCACGTTTGTCAGAAAATTCATATAACGAAATATTGGCCATTTAAATTAACTTTGGGCTGTAGCGCGGCTGTTCGACCGTCGCGAAATACGCTACAACTTGCATATAATATCATATTGCAAGGATGTCAATTCCTTCGAAAATATACAATTTTATTTCCAATCGTGTTTCCTCTATTTGCTGTGCTTATTTTAGTTTACGTTTTTCGCGAAATTTCTCTTTGTATCATTTTGCTTTAATGTCAATGCCATCAAATTGTTTTATTTTAAACCACGGAACTCTGAAAATTCATCATTTTCCAGTTTCCACATGGCTTATAAATTTGCATGTATTAATAAAACAGGGACGACGAAAGGTTAAAGTTACGTGTAGATGGCATAGTTTATTCGGGACGACAGTTCTCGCTGAGGAATCGATCCTCCTTTCCCTCTGTCAATTAGATGATCGCGGTCGTCGCAAAATGACAATCCACCTTGCGAGCCCTGGAAGGAAGGAGCGATAAGGCCTGCGGGTGAATGAGTCCAAGCGAGAACGCCATCGAGAGACATAAGACCCGCGAGAGAGCAAGAGAGAACGCCACTGTGGGACATAAGACCCGCGAGAGAGCAAGGGAAAACAACGTTCCGGAAGGAACGAGGCCGTAGGCCGGGACTGAAGGAGAATCTTCTTCGCCGGCGTGAAAACATTGACAGTAATACGCTTATCGGGATACCGGCATTGATACCCTCACAGCAGGGGGTGGGAGGCCCGAGACCGAAGTCTTGAGAACGATAGGGAAAGCCCAGGGCCTATGCGACCCGTAGGAGCAAGCGAGAACGCCACGCCCCTCGAGACAATAATCGGCCGCCCAGCCGTGCCGGCCAAGCCAGCGGCAAAGCTTTAGCCGGTCAGGCCTCGATGCCCGGACGTATAAGTCTGTCTCTACTCTAAGAGACGGTTAGAGCATCAAATAGGCCATCTCACTCGGACACACGGCCTCCAGGGCGGATAGAGGGAGACACAAGTATGCGTAGTCCCCTTACCGCACCGGCCTACCGTCTGTGTGCTACCGCCGAGGCTGAGTGTCGACGGACTCGAACGCTTCTCAAATGATTCACCCCCCTCCGCCCCCTTACCAACCATGTGTAACGTTCGTCAGGGAATTCATATAACGAAATATTGGCCATTTCAATTTACTTTGGGCTGTAGTGCGGCTATTCGACCGTCGCGAAATACGCTACAACTTGTTTGCATATAATATCATATTGCAAGAATGTCAATTCCTTCGAAAATATACAATTTTATTTCCAATTATGGTTCAATCTTTTACTGTCGTAAGTTCAATGTGTTCATATAATCAAATTTTAAAATTAACGAGAAATCCTGTGGTTTTCTCATTGCTTCATTAACTTATTTTTTATATTATGGTTTTCCTGCGTTATTCGTTCAATTTGTGCACACTGCAATCTTTTGACTACATTTTGCAGTAATGTATATGAGGTCAGGTTGAGAAAAATTAAACCATCAATTTTCTAGCAATTGATTTCCTTTTCAGTGTATTGGTCGGGGCGAATCGGGAAAAGATGGTTAGAAACTACGTTAAGCAGATTGGCCATCAAGTGTATAAAAATGACACCCACGATATCTTTCAGACTGCACTCGAACGAGAAATACGGGACCAAATAACTTTGACAGATAATAAAGAAATTTATAAAGTTTTATATAAGCTGCTTATTTTTAAGGAGAATAAAATATATTTTAAGACATTCACATAGACTAGCATTTATGTTTTCTTTCTTGAATTTCTAGATTTATGTTGTTTTAATTCTGCGCGGAAAAAAAAATGAGAAAATTCAACTCATTTTCTGAGTTAAACATGGTGCATATTTGTGTCTCCCTCTATCCGCCCTGGAGGCCGTGTGTCCGAGTGAGATGGCCTATTTGATGCTCTGACCGTCTCTTAGAGTAGAGACAGACTTCTGCGTCCGGGCTTCGAGTCCTGACCAGATAACACTTTCGCGCTGGCTTGGCCGGCACGGCTGGGCCGCCGACTAGTGGCTCGAAGGGCGTGGCGTTCACGCTTGCTCTGACGGGTCGCATAGGCCCCGGGCTTCCACTACCGCTCTCAAGACCCCGGTCACAGGCCTCCCACCCCCTGCTGTGACGGTATCAATGTCGGTTTCCCGATAAGTGGATTGTTGTCAATGCTTTCACGCCGACAAAGAAGATTCTCTTTCTGCCCCGGGCTACGGCCTCAATCCTTCCGGAACGTCGTTCTCCCTTGCTCTCTCGCGGGTCTTATGTCTCCCGACGGCGTTATCGCTTGGACTCGTTTACCCGAAGGCCTTATCGCCCCTTCCTTCCAGGGCTCGCAAGGTATATCGTCATTTTGCGACGACCGCGATCAAGTAATTGACAGGGGGAATGGAGGATCGATTCCTTAGCGAAAACTGTCGTCCCGAATAAACTATGCGGTCTACACGTAACTAACCTTTCGTCGGCCCTGTTTTATTAACACATTTAAATTTATAAACCATGTGGAAACTGAAAAATGTTGAAATTTCAGAGTTCCGTGGTTTAAAATAAAACAAATTGGCGGCATTGACATTAAAGCAAAATGATACAAAGAGAAATTTCGCGAAAAACGTAAACTAAAATAAGCACAGCAAATAGAGGAAACACGATTGGAAATAAAATTGTATATTTTCGAAGGAATTGACATTCTTGCAATATGATATTATATGCGAACAAGTTGTAGCGTATTTCGCGACGGTCGAATAGCCGCACTACAGCCCAAAGTAAATTTAAATGGCCAATATTTCGTTATATGAATTTTCTGACAAACGTGACACGTGGAGGGAAAAGGGAAGGAGAAAACCAAAAATAAGTTCGTCGTCGCCGAGGCCGGCTCGGCTCGGCCGCCGGCTCGAGGCTCGAGAGTCCTAGACGTGGCGTTCTCTCTTACTCCTACGGGTCGCATAGGCACCGGGATATCTCTACCACTCTTAAAACTCCTGTCTGGGGCCTTCTACTCCCTGTTGTAAGGGTCTCGGTATTGGCTCCCGATAATCGGATTAGCATCGATGTCTACACGCAGGCGAGGAAGACCCTCTCTCTACCCCGGGCTGCGGTCTAGTCCGTCCCATCCGGAGCGGCGTTTTCCGTTGCTCTTTCGCGAATCTTATGCTTCCCGACGGCGTTCTCGCTTGCCGTCGTTCACCCTCGGGCCTTATCGCCCGTTCCTTCCGCGGCTCGCATGGCGGATTGTCATTTTGCAGCGACCGCGATCAAGTAATTAACAGAGGGATTGGAGGATCAATTCCCCCACGAGAAATATCGTGTCGAATTAACCGTGCCATCTAGTCGTAATGTTAACCCTCCGTTGTCCATGCCTTTTTCGGACACGTAATTTTACGACTTGTATTTGTATTTAAAATGCAAGTAAACAATTTAATCTCATCTGTTTTTGCCTATGTGGCTATTTCGAGTTACGCGTGATGTTTAACTTTTTCGAGAGTTGATTCAGTTGATAGAACAAGGATCATTCTGATCGACTCTTTTCTAATATTCTCATTTCTCAGGAAGTACTTAATTTCAAACGCAAATAGATTCAAAATCTATTTAAAATTGGAAATCCATAATAGTTTATTGTTCTTATTTCAAATACGAAATGGAAATGGGGTTTTACGTTTTGGATACCTATTTCGAATGAAATCAATTCATAAGAGTTNCGAAATCCCTCCACTCCTCCTACGAAAAATATTTAAAAAACCGATTTTTCGCTAAACTTTGGGGGGTTGTTTCGCCCCTTAAATGTGGACCATTGCAGATATAAAAAAACACGTGTCTCTTAGATTTTTGTGTTCTTCAACATATATGAAACTCAATAAGATCGGAGGCGGACACTTGGGAATGTTTCCTTGTAAGTTTCTTCTCAATTCAACCTTGAAAATGATAACCTCGCCGCGCTATCGCATGAAACCTGGCCAAATTTTGGGGAAGGTCCGGGTTTCTCCGGATCCCACACATACCTCCGCTTCCTCCACAAATTTGGGGTCCCAGCGGTCAGCCGTGAGGGGCTCTTGATCGAAGAAGGAAATGAAAAGAAGGCAGTAGGGTCATAATCCGACGCTCCCGTGAAGTAACCGAGGCGGTCGCTCCGCGCAACCGCGACCCGGTGCGGTCGTCAATCGCCCCACGCGACTAACAAGGAAAGTACCCGAGGTGTACCTCGCCGATTTCCTTCATTTTGTGATATGTAATAGTACATGAAAAAACATTAGAGACGTATTTTTTATACGTGCTAACTCGACGATTTAAGGGGTAAAAAGTTCACCCTCGAAAAAGGTTTTCTTTTTAATATCTCAAAAACTACTGGGAATTTGTAACGAGATAAATATCATATTATTCGCCATGTATAGATGATATTATAGGCTATTATTTTACCCCAAAAGATTACATCCTTCACATTTTATAAAACAAAGTCGCCGTTTGTCGACAATTTTTTCGATGTAAAAAATGCAAAATTATGCCGATTTGAATCTAACCGATTCTGTTAGACAGAGCACAAAGAAACACAATTTAGGTGTCTCGGGATTTTTGCGAAAAACCGACTACAGGGGTTAATTATTACTTAATACTTCTTATCGCCTTATAGTGATTCTAATGACTTCATCTCGATATAGTCTTCACATCTCCATTTTAGAATGCTTTAGGTGCTTAATATTTTGCATTCGAATAAAATCTAAAGAACAAATTTTCTTTTTAAAGAGTTCAGTTACCTCCAATCAACAATATTATCACTTAATTTTGGCAGTTATTTTTGAAAGTATAACTTTATTTAATTTTGTTTAAGAACAGTCCCAGTAGGAAAGTATTTACTGTGAGTAACAGTTGAAAATAAAAGAATAGCATCTTATTTGTAATAATATTGAATACAACATGTAATTCTTTTATTTTTTCAATGTAACATATACTTAACATTTTTAATGCGATCATCATTTGACATATATTCTTAAAAGAATAACTTTGCTCTTTATAGTCCGAAAAATAACGGTAATCATGTAAAAAATATTTCAGACATAATGATTTTTTTTCACCATGAGCAATTTATTGGAACATCTATCAATTTCGCAGCGAATATTTGATTGTTTTCCGAATCCGAATTCAACTGAATTTTCAAAATTGTCAGGTTTGTCATCAGTATAGCCGCTTTAATACCATAAAAATTGAAATAAATGTTGATATCTCGGTGAAGATAATTCATTGAGTTAACGATTGAAATTTTATGATATTATTTCGCAAATGAAGATTTAAGTCCTCATTCATTAACAGTATTGCATCGGAAAAGTGTTTCACGTAATTTTTCCAAATTCTGAAACCGAATACATCCAATGGTTGAAGTTTTTTGGTTGTGCATTTTGGTATACTTTTAAAAACTACTCCTTTATTTTTTGGTTTAACATCTTGGATGACGGCGGGACAATGCCCACTCCATGAATCGATTAACAAAATAGTGGAGGCGCCAACGTTTGGAAATTATATATCTCTCAGCCAAGTTTTTAAGTGATCTGTAATTATATATACTGTGACGTTATTTTTAATTTCATAACTCCCAAACAAAATCTGGTCAATTAATGTTCCGACCCTTTGGTGAAGCCACAAATAAATAATCTGAAAATGGGGTCTCTGTCTCGTATTCGGTCAGCAGCAACAAAATTTTTGGGCGCCAGGCCCTCCAAAGGGCCAATCCGGGACCCGAACCGCAAGGGCCCAATCCGTCAGGGCTCGCACCAACGTACGGGAGCTCACGCACCAGCGATGAATCTCCCAACCCACCCATGGATTCGCACCAGCGTAAGGCCCGAAAGGTCGGTCCCTCAACTAACGGAGAGCGAAAATTATCCTAAAGTCCCAGACACGAGAAAATTGAACAGCAGGTAGCGATACGAGATGAGATACAGGGTCGTCGACGAAAATTAACCGTGCTAGCTCAGTACACCTAAGCGACCGCCGAGAGGGCGAGGTCTTTTCGAGAAAGCAAAACAAGAGGCGGAATTAAATTAGGAACCTATTTATTCGAAAATTAAAGGAATTTCACAATGGTTTCAAAATGGCTACGGGCTGGGCCACAATCCGGTACCGGCCCAGACGACGAAGCGCGTGCTCGCGCTCGAAGGGACGATGCGCGCGGTGAGGCACACGGAAGAGAAATGGTGGGTCGTAGACAGCCAAAAGTGCAAAAGAAAGGAAACTACGTGAGACTATATTGTCATTATAAGGACGGGTTCAACTACAGGAGAAGAATATTAATCAAATCAAGGATAACGCGAGGATTAAGGGTCGCACACAAGCAAATACCTATGTGGAACTAAACCAAATCGGAAAGACGAACTTAATTCGCGGAGCAAATATTTAAGGGTGAACAGACGGGTAATTTATAAAATACGCCCGTAAAACGGATCAACGGTTTCGATTCCTTCTAGACCGCCAAAAAAAGTAGACAGGAAAAGGCAAGAAAAAGATAACAATTTCAAAAGGGTCGGCGCAAATCAGTTACGCGCAATACGCAAAGTTTCGGACATCTTTAATTTTCATACGCGATATTCGCTCGAAAATAACGAGAATCCGACTATGTATACTCGGATTGAGATCACGCAAACTCGGCAAGTGGCTGAATCGGGAATATTCAGTTAGTTTATGGTTTATGATTGGAATAGTTCAAACGAAGGCAGGCACGGTTCCATAAAAATTTCATAGCAAATAGACCGATTATGAATTACAAAAAAAAAAGATCGCAGTGGGCTGCTTAAGGTGCTGTGAAAGGCGATAAGCAACTCCGAATCGGCCCCTGGGTCTGGGATGGTGTCGATAAAAAAAGAGGCCCAAATAATTGCAGCGCCATCTGCATAGGCNCTGCCCATTATGCGTCGCGTCTCCCTCATCCGAGCGAGAAAGTACGTTTTGGTTACCTCCCACCGAATTTGATGCTAATGCCATCTAGCGGTGGAAGTCATCGTCCCCACTTGGTGGTGAACGCCGTTAAAGTCATTTCATACTTCTGCACGAGTGAATACGTAAACGTATCGTAAACGAACACGTAATCGTATAATTTAAAAGTTAATGAAAAGCTGTATGAAATCCTTATCGTATACATGGCCCTGAAAATTCTGCCAGGATTTCATTATAATCGGATTACGTGCAGCTCTAAAAAAAGAAAGAGACACTACCGCCATTACGAGTTATACTGTCGGTAACATCTAGGGTAATTCGTTACCATACAAGTGTGGCGGCGTTACCGACAGCATATCTCAGTACCCGCCTATGCAGATGGCGCTGCAATTATTAGGGCCCCTTTCTTGTCGACACCATCCCAGACTCAGGGGCCGATTCGGAGTTGCTTATCGCCTTTCATATCACCTTAAGTGGCCTTCCAGAACGTGGTGCACCTTCAATATCAAAATTGCCGGATCGAAATTTTGCAAACCAGTTTTGACACTGGCGTTCTGTCAATGCATCTTCTCCATACACGTCAGATAATTTTTTTCGTGCTTGAACAGCATTTTTACCTTTTCGATAGTAAAAAAGTAAAATATGCCGAAAATGCCGCATTTTACTTTCCATATTTGAAAGGGTACCAACCAGAAACTACTGCGTAGAATCAATCAAACTTTTTTACAAGCAAGCCTTGCTAGATCAGCTGTCCAAATATATAATGATTACGCGGCTTAAGTGTGAAGTTGGCTGTGAAAAAAAAAATTAAATCCTCTGTTGGGAAAAAACGAAATTACTTTCCGAACAACCCCATATATATACATTAATATGTATTTATTTGTTTCAGAAATATATGTGTATGTGTATATATATCTATATTTATTTCTTTATTTATTTATTGACGTTGCACGCGCAGGAAGCGTTACGCGGGACGTAACAGTAGCCATGAAAACATTCTATACACGTACAATAGAGCTTTTGTTCCGTGCGGGGTTCTTCAGCCTAGATCGTCACTCTTCGAGCTTTCCCACCACATGTTTTCATCAATCAGGGCAAGGAGCGAGGGATCTCAATCGTCCTTCTTCACTCTCCGTTATGATACGTGTTATAAGAATTAATAATTTCTTGCTAAGCTCGAATGTTAGTCCGTCCAGCCGGAGTAATAAATAATGTGGCGTAATTTTCAAAGAGATATATTGTGCGTGTATATTTATACGCATGGGAAATCTTTTTTCGGATACATGAAATAACGAAACGTTTTACATTTACTTATTTATTTATTTCTTTTCGTTTATCCAATTGCGCGAGGACGAAATACATACGTATAGAATGTATGCGCATTATATTCCACGTCAACAAATTGAGAGAATGCGAGTTTTATTATTTCAACTAATGGAATAAGTATTAATGAACGGAATTTGTTATATTCCGAGTACTGTTAAACTTTAATGTAGAGGGTCTGTCAGCTGATTCACTAATAAATCGATAAACTTTTGTCAATTCGTACTTGAACGTATGACATTCACGTTCCGGTTGGCGGTTACGGAAAAAAAAACGTATAAAATATATCACATGCGTTGCAGAATGAACTTTTATCACGTTTCCTACTATTTATTTCATATACAAAAATCAAATTTCTTATAAACATTCACTACAGCCTTCTCTCCAATTTAAACTTGCCGCTGCTGCGGTACGTGGTACCCGACCCTTACCCCTGGCGGCGCTATATACATCAAGAAGGCATTCATGTTCACCAGTGTACACTGGACTCCATCGATGGCTTGCTCCTGGTCCGCACTGCCCTCTCCGGCCGCGCCGCGTACCAGCGTCGGGAGCAGCGCGGAATTCGAATCGCTCGAGGGGCAGAAGGGATTTCCAAAAGAAAATAAATGTTTATAAACAAAAATCTTTAATGAACATTATTGAAATATTATTGCGAAGCGTCCCTGGCTCACTTAACGTGGTTTTTGTTAAACGATTAATTACTGAGTTTCTTAAAGAATATATTAAAACGTTTTATTCAAATTCAATTAGTTTCTTAGCGATTCAATTATTACATGCACTGCGACGAAGTAAGAATATTATCTCAGCTTAGAAGAAAATAGTTTATTAATATTTATACAGTGAAATGCTGCAGGAAAAGTTACAGTGTATCCACTTTCGGACGTAAAGGCGGAATCATGATTTCATGTCCCTTATATATTTAGGTTCTACACGTTTCTCCGTATACCTCGAATAAAAGGACACCTGCAAATCATCGAGAAACTCGTAGCATTGAGCGATGCGAGAAACGCGCCACGCGTTGAGTTCGAGTCAGGCGCTACAGAGTTATATACAGTAAGGATCAGGATTTCAGGAGTGGGGGAAATGTAAATATAATTACTTCTTTGCTACAGATAAAGAAATAAACTTTCGATCAACTCAAAAAATTCAGCAAAAAATCAGGAATTTTTTTTAAATTTACCCGACTCTGATTGCTGCTATGTACTGTGACGTGGCATAATTCTACCGGGGTCTATCTACCCTGTGCCAAGGCCCGCTGCGCCTCGGCCTCTTGCGCACATCACCTTCGGCCGGTCGCTATGAGCGGGGCCTGCCGAGAGATTACCATTCCCCCACCAATGCGTAACCTCCCGAAGCCCATCGGGGCCCTTCAAGAGGCTACCCGAAGCGCGAACTCGCGAGTCCTAGGAGTCCACCAGGGCACTCTCCGAGCCGTTTCCCCAAATTACACCAAAATGTTGGGCGCCAGGTCTCCCACGGAGGCCGATTCTCCAAAATTTGCCACAAAATATCCCAAAATCTCAAAGTCCCAAATTTATGTGGAACGTCTCTCGGCCGGCCCTTGGCCCGGGCGACCGGTGCGGCGCGGCCGGCTAGCTCAGAACGCAGGCGCCAGATTCGGAGAGGGCGGGGTAAGGAAAGTTATCGGACCGCTTGTCAAAACACTACTTGTCACTTGACACCACTATTTGATCCTAACGCGAAACGAAAGGGAAAAAGAAGAAGGCAAAATTGGACAGACCGACAATTAAATAACTCAACGCTCGAATAAGTGAAAAACAAAGTTTTAATTTAAAGAGAAAAATTATGGGGTTGTCAATGAACTTCTAAAATAGCCCGTCCTATTTACTGGGCGATATAGGACCGACTCGTTCGAGATCGAGGAGAAAATCGCTCTCAGAAAATTACAAACTTTAGGAAAATATAAGGAAATACGCGAGGTGAGGTAACAGGAAATCACAAAATAGGAAAAGGGATCGAGCCTGAATACTCGATAAGTTTGACGAACTTAACTAGTCCCTACGATGTTCTAAAAGAAAAATTCGACGTTAAATAATCCTTCACTGACTCGAAATTCTAACTTTGATAAATTCGGGTCTAAGATAAACAATTTCAGAAATATTCGCGATTACTCGAAATTCTAACTTAGATAAATTTTGGTCTAAGATAAACAATTTCAGAAATATTCGCGATTACTCGAAATTCTAACTTTGATAAATTCTGGTCTAAGATAAACAATTTCAGAGATATTCGCGATTACTCGAAATTCTGACTTTGATAAATTCGGGTCTAAGATAAACAATTTCAGAAATATTCGCGATTACTCGAAATTCTAACTTTGATAAATTTTGGTCTAAGATAAGTAATTGCAGAAATATTCGCGATTACTCGAAATTCAAACGTGGATAAATTTTGGTCTAAGATAAATAATTTCAGAAATATTCGCGAGTACTCTTTAAAGATAAGTATAATTGTGGTCTAAGATAAACAATTTCAGAAATATTCGCAATTACTCGAAATTCTGACTTTAATAAATTCAGGTCTAAGATACACAATTTTAGAAATGGTTCGCGATTACTCGCTCGCTGTTCGCTCGGCGACAAATATAGCAGATATACAGGAAAACCAAGATAGACAAAATTAATACAAATCACAGGAAACATGTGTCATGAAATTAAGGGTATCACAGCCAAATTCGCAATAAAATATTACGCCAAGTTCGCAATTACAATTATGAGTTCGTCGACTGGAAATATTGGACAAGATAGAGAGTCTTTAAACGTTATTTATGCCAGAAATATAAAGGGGTACTCGACATATCAGATTACGCGGAGAAAGAAAGACTAAACGGGGCTTACGCCCTGCGCACTCGGAACGCGACGCGGGCGACCACGCGGTCGCCGCGCGGCTTCTTCGCCTCCGACCGCGGGGAACTCGAAACAAAGGTCCGAAAAATATCTCGCGACACAACTCAGAAATGACTCGACAATTCAGAAATTCGCAGAAAATTACTTGACACGCCCGCGAACTCAGATAAGGGCGGACTGGTTATTTCCGACTAGAAAAGCAAAGATAATAAAGGGAAGAATTTCTCGATACTTAGAAAACGCGAAAACAAAAGGGCTTTATTCCTAAAAATTCCTAAATGGCGGATAATTCGGAAACGGCTTAGGCCCTAGCCCGGGGAGCCTTCACTCTACTCGAAACTCTAATCGCGACCGGGACTTTCCTTTTTCTCTTTTGATTTCACCCGACGGATCGTCAACCCCCCAAGAACGCGATTCGGTTGCTCGCCCGCGCGGGACGCAGAGAGGCCGCCCTCGCGACTATCACTCCGGCCGCCGGCACGAGACTTATGCCCGATTTCCCAAAAAGCTGATCGTCCGCACGATTCTTTCCTTCCGCCGGCACGAGACTTACGCCACACGATCCTCCGGGCGCGAACTAAAGTCGCTTACTAACCCGGGCTACTACTTTATCCGCAAAACAGAGAATCCGCGACCAAAAAGAGAAAGGAAAGCTTTCTACCCGAAACTAATTCGCGACCGATGCCAGAAAATCCGATAACTCTCGAGGGACTCTAATTCACGAAAACCGGCTCCCCGCGCACTCAGAAAACGGGCACTTACTTTAAATCGGCCTTTTTGCCGCCGCTCGCCGGCTACCTCGGTGCCTCCACCTCGCTCTTCTCAGGGATGGTGGTTCGGGGCTGCGATGTGATCCTCCTCAGGTCGTCCAGAAAAGGTATAGAAAATGCTGCAGGAAACGGCCAGAAAATCGAGAGATGCGTCCGGTCCGACGGTCCGTGGGCGAAGAAGGTCGGAGCGCTCAGTGTCCGGCTGGTTATAGGGTTCCAGGCGATCACTCCAGAATCCTGATCCCGATCGATGATTGGTCTAGGCGCTCCGCTGTCGCCGAAATCTCCAAAATCGTCGCGCACCGCGCTGCGCTAATTGGCGCTTGATGGAAGGCGCGTGCGGGGTGGAGTGGTGGTGGCAGGGACGGCGGGGCGCGTGGCGCGCGCGCCTCTCGTGCGCTACGCGTTCCTAGAGGCAGGCCCGTATTTGATGGTGGGTCCGTCGGGGCCCTTGGCGCGTCGCTTTCTCCATAAGCGGCCGCCTGGAATTTTCTTCCGGGGTTCCCCGGTCCACCCGGACAGACCTCAGCAAGCCCGGGTCTGTCGGCGACGACCGGTCAGGCTCCTGGCCCGGAAGTCCGGCGTCCTGGGCACCGGGCAATTAAGGGCCCGGCCCTTTGTGCCCGCCCCCTGTCGCCGTAACTTGGCCGCGAGCGGGCGTTCCCAGGACGCGGCATCCGTCCGCCGCCGTACCGATCGGGACCGGGGAAAATCACCAAGCCCCGTCCCCCGGCCCGGCTCCTGTCCGGGTAGTCCTGTGTCTCCTGCGGGCGGCCCACCTTTAGCCGCCAGGGCTAACCAATGGCCTGCCCCCGCCGGCAGGGCCGCCAGGGTGGCGAAGACGGACCCCGTCGGGTCCTGTCCTCTTCGGTTCGATACGCCCCTGCGCCGGCGTCGTCTTCCTCCTCGACGCGGCTCTCGTAGCGGCGAGCGACGACAAAGCCACGACCTCTACGAGGTCGACGCTGTTGTCGTTCCGATTGCTAACCGAGTTAGCGTAGCTACAATCCTTTCCCGAATATTCGCTGGAATATTCTTTGAATCTTTCAGGCAATATTCGAGATCACAAAATTATGTTTGATTTTTTCTTTAGAAAACGAGAATTAATTTCCAGAAACGGTGAAAATGCGTATCCCGAGCGGCGCCTCTCGGGGATTCGCCATCGCAAAAATAAGAGCTGTAAAAAAGGTTTAAAATAAGTTATATTGTTAAACGGTCGGCACAACGTTTCCCCGCAAATCGGGGACCGTCGGACCAGAAATGCTCCAAAGTCCCGAAAAAGGGCTAAATGACCCTCAGCCAAACCTGGGACTGGGTGGCCAAAAATCCACACGTCACAGTACGTAAAGATATGGCACGACAAAGTTTTCGCCACTCTCAGAATCGTTGTTCCCATATCGTCATCGTCGTCCCTCCAGTCACGAACTACCATTTTCGCACTCACATGATAGGTCAACCCTCATACGACTTTTTCTACGACATTCGATGGCGCCCCTCGCGGAATGATTATGAACTGCGGCGCTCAGCCTTGCAACGATCGACGATCACACCGAATACGACGCGTCCACGCATCGAGGATGTAAAACCAATCAGAATTGCGCTTAACCTCGTGGTCACATTCGTTACAGTTCCGATTGGTTTTCATCCTCGACGTGTTGACACGCTGTGTTCTATGTAGCACATATTACACTCAGTGAGACTCCAGCCGCAAAGATAGCAAACATTGATGATACTTTGTACTTTGAGGTGAACATATACACTGGACTCCATCGATGGTTTCCTCCTGGTCCGCACTGCCCTCTCCGGCCGCGCAGCGTACCAGTGGCGGGAGAAGCGCGGAATTTGAATCGCTTGAGGGGCAGAATGGATTTCCTAAAGAAAATAATTATTTATAAACAAAAACAATTAATGAAAATTATTTTAGTATTATTGTGGAGCGTCCCTGACCCATCTAACGTAGTTTTTGTTAAATGATTATTTACAGATTTTCTTAAAGAATATATTAAAACATGTTTTATTAAAAGTTCACAAGGTTCATAGCGATTCAATTGTTCCATCCTCTGCAAGATTCTTTCCTTCCGCCGGCACGAGACTTACGCCACACGATCCTCCGGGCGCGAACTAAAGTCGCTTACTAACCCGGGCTACTACTTTATCCGCANGGTAACAAATGTTATGTAACCTGTTAGTTCCATGTTACATAACCGTTAAGTTACTGCATTGTAACAAATGTCATGTAACTAGTTAGCTCTATGTTACGTAATTGATAGGATATTACATTGTAACAAACGTTATGTTATTTGTTAGTTTTATGTTACGTAACTGTTAGGTTTGGTGTTGAGTGGGTATAGGGATCTCCTCGAGTTATTGCATGTGCAGTTTAATGCATTGTTTAATTTATTGCATATGAAAGGCACAAGGTTTCAAATGAACTCACAAGGAATGCGATGAGCAGAGAAAAACGCTGCAATGAGAGTCATAAATTAACTGCATGATCATATCATCATGGGACTTCAATTATTCATATCTGCAATTCATTAGGTGGAGTATTTGCTATCGTGATGCAACAGAGGATGTTATCATCATGCAATATCTGAGGACTCTTTCGAACAATCAATAGAAAATTAATTATTTGCAATAAATACCCTACGAGTTCATTTTCGTATTAAAAATACCGACAACTCATTGAATGTTGAATTTTTTGGGTATAATAATTTAAGTTATATTTATCATGCATTATTATGTCAGACAATTTTTCGCGACAGTGGTATATTTTACGCAATGTTTAACATTATTGTTTTAATAAAAGGCAGTTGAGATAGCGATGCAGTCAACCCAGTGAACACTGTTATATAACTGTTGGGTACATGTTACGTTTTCGACACTAACATGTTATGTAGCATAAAAGTAACATGGAAGTTAGATGTTAGTTATTATTTCCCACTCAGTAAGGTAACATGTTATGTAACATGTTATAT
>NW_019395187.1:0-14697 GCF_000612105.2 Orussus abietinus | reverse complement strand
ATTTTTTTATGAAAAATGAAATTTCGCGAGTTTCAGGACCATCATTAGGGTCTCCGTATTCATGTACTAAAATTTGAAACGATTCGGTTCACCCTGTTCGGAGAAAACTTTTATAAACGATTTCACCCCTCAGAGACGCCTTTCACATCCCCTTAAGGTTATTAAAATTGTTTCTGAGGGAAATGTATCGGCCGATTGTTTTTGCCCTCTCCACGATATCTCGAAGTTTTATGCCGTTCCTTAAGGCTTCGCGGGAGCTGGCGTTGATGGCGGCGTTCACCTGAGCGTTGACTTCCTGTAGTGAATCAATGTCGTCGGTGGAGGTTTGTTCCTGCTTGGCATCCTTCAACATAATCTCAGTAATGTTCAGGGTTAATTGAGGCGATATAATGATTTTTCGTGTTGTTTTCATTTTCCTTAGCGGTGTTAGTACGGTTGTTTGTGTGCGCGCTGAACACTCAGGTTCTAATCTTAATATACCCGCACCCTTGAGTGACAGTAACTGGAGATCGATTTTTGCACAATACCTGCAGTGGCTCCACGCTTAACGCCGAGTATAACCATCCGTTATTCTCACGTAGCTCGGACCAAAATGTTTCTCCCAAAAGCTTAATTCTAATGTCACAGGAATCAAGCTTTAAGAGGGCTGGGTTTACCAGGAACAATATCTCGCAGGGACTGTTCGAGTCTACTCGATGTTTAAGTTTATCACCTTTGCAAACGAAACTGGACTGTACCATTTTGCAGTCTCTCAAATCTTCCGCTTCCAAACTAATATAAAAATCCAAATTGTAGGCAAGGCCAATGTATGGTGTATCAGGGTGTATGTAGGCGCAACCCAAAGTATGGTTTTGAACCTCTTGTCTAATTGGAACGGGTTGATGATGGTATATACTATACTGGTCTAAATTTAAGAAAGGCATTTCGGTTATATATATTAGCCTAAAATTGGAATAGTAGATTTTTATGGTGGAAATTCTTAGTAGTTCGCCTATGTCTTCATTCGAAATAGACAAGGGAGTTTCCAGGTTCGGTTTCGATTTTTGTATCTTATCAACGCTGTCGAGGAGTTGCTCCGTTGTAAGTAACTTCGGGTGGATTTGTCCTACTCTCGCGAATAACACTGCATTTAATAATGTTTCTACGTCCGTCTCGTACTCCGCGATATATCGATCTATTAGCGCTGTATATTTACTCATTTTTCCGTTAAATTCAATACTTGTTATGTACTGCGTATTGGCACGGTTCTGATTGGTTATAGTTTTACTGTAGGTTAGAAACGTCTCAGAGAGGTTACAGATTATTTCCCGCGTACGAAGAAATTCTGATTCTACTAAATGCGTTTGATTTGCCAAAAGTTCGCCTATGGTGCGGGAGTCGTTGTTTAACGAATTTAATTTACTATCAATAAGTCGCATTTCATCGGCATCCGGCGTTCCAAATAAGATTTTGGTGATCCACCCTACGAATTCTAACGGTGCTCTCTTCTTTCTGTTCCCCTTAAGTGGTACTTCGGTTCCAAGAAGTAGGTTTTTCAGGTGGTCTATTGTTTCTTCGATAAGCTTCATTCTGTTTTCCATTTCCAGTATCTGCTCTTTCGCTAAGCATGGTACCTTTGCAAACGACACCTTGCCAAAGCGTGCCTCGCTTTGGCAAGGTGTCGCAAGTTTTGATTTAACGCTTCCCGTTGAGTTATGAATCCCTCAATATCAGCGTGTGTGATAGGGACTAGGTTGTTTCGTGAATTCGTATGACTCTTAGGTTTTCAGAAAATATTCCCGGGTTATGTGCAAAGCTTGTTATTGTAAAATGTTCTACCGCATCTGTTTCCATCCCGGATCTACAACAGTCAGGAATGCATCTAATGTGAGGCTAGGATGTACTTTCGAAAAAATATATAAACGTTTCCAATCATATTCTTTTTCCATTATTTTATTTTGATTTTCTTTTCGTATCCCGCATTACTAATTCCCGAACGGTTCTTCGTTTTTGTCGTATGGCCTGGTTAAGCGTGCCAATTTTACTTTATCGACGTGGGTCACCCGTGTGATTTTAGAAGTAATTTGTAGCCGCAAATTATGGTTTTCGATAATTTCGATAATTTCATGCGGACCGGTGTACTCGTCTTCTAACTTACCCCTTTTATTTTCTTTAATCAAGAAAAAAATTGCCCTAGTTGGAACTCCGGTACATTGACTTTTCTATCGTAATATCCCTTAGAACGGTGTTTGGCCTGATTGGTATTTAAAGCTGCTAAGATCCTCCCTGTAGTCAATGTTTCTACTAATTCTCTGAAGTAGTCATCGTAATTGAGAAGAGTGTCGCGGTGTGCGAATGATGATGAGATGCGGGCACGTTTTCCAAAAATCAGCTCAAATGGAGTGAATCGTGTACTTTCGTGATAGCTAGTATTATATGAAAATGAAGCGTATGGTAAGATTTTGTCCCAATCCTTTTCCTTATCGACGAACATCCTTATGTATTTTATTAACGAATAATGGCTGCGCTCAAGAGCACCGTTAGTTTGGGGATGATAGGTAGTCGAAAAGTGGAGTTTTATCCTGAAGAGCTTCATGAATTCCTTAGTCATGCCACTAGTAAATCATTTTCCTTGGTCGGTAAGTATAGCGCGGGGGCAACCAAATTTACAGATGAAATTTTCGGCGAAGGCTTTCGAAACCTCTATCGAAGATGCTGCAGGTATCGGTAGTGCAAGACAATATCTTGTAAGATTGTCCTGAACGGTTAGGATATACTCATTGCCAGCGCATTGCTGGTCGCTCTGAGCGGGCCATAGATATCTAGTGTCACGTTATCAAACGATTCAGCTGGGGTGTCCGTGATGAGCATTGGGTACCTTGTCTTCCTTCTGACCAATTTCGTCTTTTGGCAGTCCGAACATCGTTTAACGTACTCGTAAACGTCGGATTTCATATTGAGCCAATAGTACTGGTCTCCTAACAGTCTGTGATATGTTTTAGTTACGCCTTTATGTCCTCCTATTGCGGACGAGTGGTATCCTTCGATAAGTCTCGCGCGCTCGCGTGCTGGTGGAACGGGAGATATGCCATCGCATATGGTGACCGTGACATCGGATTTCAAAAAGGCAATTCGCACCTGGTGTTTCACTGCATGCCACTTAGTTGTTTCTATTATTCCAGGATCGTTAGTTAATCGAAGAGTTTTCAATCCTAATTGTTCAATCAATTTGTGCAAAATTGTGAGACAGTTGGTAACGTCGAAAATATTCGTCTTGTCATCCAAATTGTCTTTACATATTAATCCGAAAAGAGTATTTCCCTTGAATCGCGTAACTGTAACTTCCCCCTTTTTCGGATTACTCGCCATTAGTGATTCCATTCTTAACCATTTCCTTTCGAACAGTGCGCGGGTAATGTCGGAGTCCAAATTATGGTCGGCGCTCAAAAAGTAGGCTATATTGTCCTCTTAGTAAAATACATGTTCTTTAGATATTTTAATATTATCTGTAAATCGACGTGTATTTTTTACTATAGGGTTTCTACTCGGCTGCGGTTGCTCAAGTTCTGCGGGGGCCCGGAAATTTTCATGAGTCTGAGCCTCTGTCCCGCAATTTTTTTCTTCGTACCCTAAACAAGGTTCTTGTTCCAATATCCTTGGATCTATGAGGAGAGGAGAACAGTGTTCCTCGATTCGACGGTCAATAGTCGACTGCGTTCTTTGATCCCCGTTTGGGCAGCGTATATCGACCGATCGTATCGGTAATGGCAGCATTGCCCTTATCTGCGGAGGAGCCCTGTCCCGGTGTAGGGTAATTCCTTCCAACGACGGGGGACAAGGCGAGATTTCTTCATCAAAACCTTGTCGAATTACTGGAGGTAGTTGCATTCTCGAACTCTCATTCTGTTTACCCGCTGCTTGAATTCCGAGTTTTCCGTACACCTCGGCGTGTATGACTATTTGTACGTTATCCGAAGTGTTATTGTGATCGGATTCCTTAGCCCCTTTTTCTCGGTTAAGAGTTGTATCTTCATTGTCGGAACTAATACTCGATTTTTCGTCTATACCTTTCGTCCGATACCTGCCCAGTCGTCATGGGGTGAACTACGGCGGGTGGTCCTGTTTTCTTGCACACCTTTTTACGGTGCTTTGGTAATGATCCACTACACACGGAGTCGGCATCAAAACTTGGAGTCGATGTAATTTCCGTTGATGTGGATTCGCGAATAGAACGCTTTCCTCGTTTGTTGAATCTCGTTGGTCTTACTGATTCGACGGGAGGGGGAGGTTTAAATTCCATGTGATGAATTGTCTCCGATTGTTGAAGTCCGAACATGTAGCTGTTCCCTGAGCTGGCTGGATGGTGCACGGGTTGTTTCCGTTTCTTTCCCGGTGATGGGTTTCCCGAAGGACTTTCCGTGCTCAGTGGATTCCGGGCTGTTCTGGTCCGACGAGGAGGCCTCAGTTCCATGGGGGGGGGGCAGTATGTCCTTCAATAGGTCCCGCGTGTCTTTCTTGCAGGTATCGTCCTTAGAAGAATGCGTGGATGGCTTCTGCATTTTCCGGGGGGCCGGGTTGTCAGAGGATTCGTTCGTAGTAGATCGTCCTCTTACCGGGTTTGCTTTCTTTATTGCGAATACGTCGGCTGGGCTCTGCTGCCTTGGGTTGTCAGATTTTGTCGAATTTCGCGAAAGAGCGTCAGTGTTTAAATTGTACCTTCCGGGTTTGTGAATTATTTCGAATTCATACTCGTTTAGTTTTAGGGCCCATCGTATTAGTTTGGACGATGGATCTTTAAAGTTTTTAAGCCAAGTAAGAGGTTTGTGATCGGTTGCCAGTGTGAATCTTTTTCCATATAAGTACGGCCTGAAATGGTCTACGGCGTATACCATCGCTAGCAATTCCTTTTCGGTTGTGCAGTAATTATTTTCCGCATTATTTAAGACTCTTGATGCATACGCCACTGGGAGATCTTTTCCTAAGGGGCCTTGGTTAAGGACGGCACCGAGTGCGAAATCCGATGCGTCAATTGTTAGCATGAATGGTCGCGAAAAGTCAGGGTATTGCAGTATGGGCGACTCGCACAATTTGCCGCGCAAAGTTTGAAATGCCGTCTCCTGCTCGCTTTCCCTTTTAAAAGGAATCGTTTTCTTAGTAAGTGCTGATAGTGGCCTGGAAATTTTGGAATAGCCCTTGATGAACCGACGGTAGTATCCCGCGAGTCCTAGGAACTGTCTAACATTTTTTACGGTCTTGGGGGTCGGAAAATCGCGCACGGCTTTCAATTTTTCGGGATCAGGTTTAAGTTCGTCTCTCCCGATAACGTGGCCCAAATAACGTGGTCCGAAGAAATGCACACTTCTCTGGTTGCAAAGTTAGATTAGCTTGTTCCAATTTGTCCATGAGTCGTCGGAATTTCATTTCATGCTCGCGCAAGTCCTTAGCGTAGATGACAATGTCAACAAGGTATACAAAAATTTCGTTTCCCTACAGGCCTTCTAGGACGCGGTCCATCAACCGTCAGAATGTAGCTGGTGCGTTCTTTAATCCAAACGGCATTCGGTTAAATTCATAGTGGCCATAAGGGGTCGAGAACGCGGTTTTATGTTTGTCCGCGGGATCTATTCTAATTTGGTGGAACCCACACGCTAGATCGAATGTTGAGAAATATCGAGCTGGTCCGAGTTGATCGAGTATGTCGGTTATATTTGGCAACGGATATGCGTCCTCTACTGTCTTTTCATTTAGTAAACGAAAGTCGACTACTAGCCTCCAACGGGGTCTACCGCTAGAGTCGGATTTTTTCGGCACAATCCACAGAGAGGAATTAAAGGGGGAGCAGGAGGGTTGAACAATACCTCGGTCCAACATCTCTTGTACCTGCCGATGAATTTCTTCTTTATGGATTGCAGGGTATCGATATTGTTTAGTCGAAATCGGTCGGTCATCTGTAGTCGGGATTTTATGCGTTGTGACATCGGTAAATTTTAATGGCTCACCCCGTACATGAAACAGGTGGCTGTAATCTCTTATCAGACTGGCGACGTGTCCCTTTTCTTCCTCGTTGAGGTGGTCGAGGTGTAGAAATTTCTCTACTTGGGGTAACCGGGGGGGTACTATCGTACTGTTGAACGCGTCTTATATTGATTTTACTTGTCGGTTCCGAGTTTTTACCTTGTGGCGAGGGATTAATTATCTCTGGGAAATCTGTCGACAGCTTTTCGCGTTCCTGAAGCTCTACTGTCGGTATTACTAACTCGATGGGTTCTTCCGTGGTGTTGATGACATACAAATATGCTAATCCGCTGCGATTACTTACAATTGCGTTTCCTAATTAAAGTCCTGGGCCGGCATCTAGAGCGGGAACATATCCGTGACTACGATCCGAATTTGCTATTCTCACATACATTAGTTGTCGAGTTCGAGGTAAAAGAGTCACTGACTCCTCATTGCTGAATGGAATTTGCGCATCGTCAATGAACAAGATACCGCGGCTGAATGAGACCTCGACTCTCGGGGAGCGAAGAAATTCTATTCCTATGAGTCCGTCATATTCTAGTGCGACTTCGGGTTGAATTATATGGAAAGAACAAGGTACCCCGTGTATCATTATTATGACCTGTCCTAGGGTAAATAATACTCCGCCAGTGATACTATTTAATTCATAAATTACGCTCTTGTCTACTTGTGCCCAGTTCTTTAAACGGCCAGTTTTCAAGAGACTAATATCGGCACCGGAATCAATAAGAAAATTCGCCTTTTTCGCCTATTAATTTTCGAAGTCGAAGATTTACTATTGCAGGTTTAACTGCTCTATCCCCGCTAAGACGGATAGTACATCTTCTGCCTCGTGATACCTGATCTGGCGCTTGTTCATATCTGTACCCGGTGCCGCGCCGCTGCTCCGAGCAGGCTAGGAGTTTAAATGTTCCGAGCTATCGCGGAAATTCTTATCCTCTGGCGAGAGGCGCGTGTCATTATTTGCATAGCCGTGCCGGTCCCATCTAAAATGGGGCTAGTTAACATCGCGATAGGGCCCATCGTACCTATCAGTTGTGTTGCGGGGGTGGTATTCGTGCCTATTCGGGGGAGCAACTCCTCTCCTATTTGAAAATTCGGGGTTTCGTTTATTCTCTACGGGACCCCTGTAATTATTAGATTGACGATTGCCCTCAGCACTCTCATATCGATTGGTTCGGTAGTTATCGTTAGTTCGGTAATCCAGATTAGGGTTCGCGTGAGGATACCGATTAAATTCTTGAGGTCGCGCATGTTGCTCCGAGTACCTGAGGCGAACCGAAGAGTTTTTTAGGTTCGGATTAAGGTTATACCTGCGGGCGTGTTGGGTTTCATTCCCAGTTGCGCGTGCATAGTCGCGTGTACGGTTTCGACACTCCTCGTACAAGTGTCCCTCAAGGTCGCAATAGTCGCAATATTTCTGACTATAATGAATGTCTACTCGACAATTTCGAGCAACATGTCCGGTGTTCCCACAGTGTTCACAATACATGCAAAATGGATCCGTAGCAGTTTGGGTTCACCAAGCGCGTCTCGACGGTCCCGATTCGAGCTTCCGTGGAGTCCCAATACCCCATTGCGATACATAAGGCCCTCGGTCATGAGCCTCTCGAATTTTCCGGTGTCTTTAAATTTCGCGTTCTCTCATTTCGGCCACCTCGATCGCGTCAGCTAAAGAGATGGGGTTCGATGATGCCTCTTGAATCGATAGTGATTCGTCCTGAAGTCCGCGAACAAATGATTGTAGAGCCGCCTTATCGTCGGTGGACCGTTTGAATTCCCGGTAATTTTCCGAATCGGGGTACATTTCTGAACTTATTTGATGCAAATCTTTTAACAATTTCAAAACGCAGCTTGCATAATCCGCCGTAGATTCGTAAGTTCCCTGAGCTATAGTAACGAGTTCCATTTCCAACTCGGAAGCATCTCGAGGTGCGAAAGCAACTATTACGTCTTTTAACAAATCCTCTACTGCTCTACACTTGTCCAATCTAGGTTCTACCCTTCTAGAAGCTCTCCCCCTTAATTTAGAAGGAATCATCCACAATAATTTTTCCTCATCCCCATTTGGAATGACTTGTAACCCCCGCCTGCAAGCCTGTGAAAATGATCGTGCCGAAATTTTCTCGCCGTCGAAAATCAGTACTCGATCGAAAAGGTCGCGCCAAGTTATTTGCTTTTCGTTAATTGGTGGTCGCGGCTCGATCGCGTTCGTTTGTTCAGGACTCGTTCCCATAGTCAAAGGGTCGTTTGGCATCATTACTAATTCGATTGTCTTAAGGTCAAACGATTCGTTATTGTTTCCCGATAAATCGTACGGCGAACCCGCCCTGCTTTTGGTATAGTTCCTTATAGGCGGAATTTTGTAATGTACTTACACAGACCGGGCAAGAGTTGTAACAATCAAGATGATCAGCATCGGTATTGGCAGTCGATTCTGTCGCCACCACGGATTTAAGCTTCCTTCCTTCCTTCCTTCCTTTCAGGGGTTGCTTTGTCGTTGATTCGATTGACACTCAGGTTTTATTAAAAATTGATCAAAAGAAGAATTTTCTTCTAGACGAAAAAGGAAAAAGAAAAGAAATCTCGGCAACTACCGTCAGATATCCTACTTCTGACACCAGTTTCTTTACCCTTACTGTTACGTTCTCAGCTAACAATAAAGAAATTCGCGGGGTTCGTGACGGTCGCCGAGTCGAGGAATGAAATGCGAAGGTCTGTTCTCTTTCAAGTCAAAAATGGAAGTGCCGATGTCTTTTAGAATTCCGAAGTCCCGGAGGTCTCGCTGTTGCTATGGTTCGGAATAATCGTAGTGGGGGAGAATATTTTCTCATCGAGTGCAGTCGAAACGGCAGAAACCCCAATCTGCTGATGCGCGGATAGACAGGATATCGCGTTTCAGAGTCTTCGCTAAGATACATGAGACGGCGGACGTAACAGTATGTTGTACTTATGTTCCTGTAAGTGTTCTCGTACAGTTCTACCATACGTAGTAAAACATCATTTGATGTTCAAAACGGTGGTTTCGCGATGATAACCTACCTTTTTCCTCTCGTTCGGGAAGGGGTAGGATCATTGTAACATAAATGTAAGGAATAACAGGTCTTATATGCAAAGGAGCTGTCTGTATCGCCTGCGTGAAGTCTGGCCATTTGGTGGTTCTGTCGAAACTAATGGTGCTACACCATTGTTTCCGCAATTATAGAAGCAAGTTTAGAATAACCTTGCAATGTGTAAAATCTTACTATAATTGTGGTTACAGCTACCAGATAAACCTTCTATCTTATTGTAGTTATTATAACCTCTTCATATAGATAATATTGCCATTTCAAATGTTGATCACTACTGCACCTTTTCAGCGCAGCGCCATAGACCCAGTGAACACTGTTATATAACTGTTGGGTAAATGTTACGTTTTCGAAACTAACATGTTACGTAGCATAAAAGTAACATGTTACGTAGCATAAAAGTAACATGGAAGTTAGATGTTAGTTATTATTTCCCACTCGGTAAGGTAATATGTTACATTAATGTTATAATTTCAGTTACCTTAAAATAATATTAACTTTTCATNAAACGTAACCTTGCCAATAGGTACTGTGTCCATGGCGCTGGGCTTAAAAGGTGCAGTAGTAATCAACATTTCAAATGGTAATATTAACTTTATGAACAGCTTATAATAACTATAATAAGATACAAGGTTTATCTGGTAGCTGTAACCACAATTATGGTAAGACTTTACATATTGCAAGGTTACTCTAAACTTGCTTATGTAATTACGGAAACAATGGTTTGGCACCGTTAGTTTCGACAGAACCACCAGATGGCCAAACTTCTCACAGGCCATGCAGACAGTTCGTTTGCATATAAGACCTGTTATTATTCCTTGCATTTATGTTATAATGGCCCTACCCCTTCTCGAAGGAGAGGGAAAAGGGAAGTTATCATCGAGAAAGCATCCTTTTGAGCATAAAATATTATTTTACTACTTAAGATAGAAATATATGAGGATACTGACAGGAACTTAAGTATAACGTACGTAATCATAAAAATCGAATTTTTTTCGTTTTTTTCTTTTTTTCCGTGGAAATAAAAAAATTTGTTTCAATTCCACAAAGAGTATTGAGATTCATATTCCTTTGCCTATTCCAATTCTCGTATTTTTGAATTCCTTCGAATCTCATTCCCCTCTATTTTTCAGAGTGAATTGATAGGAATTAGATTTTGCTTTTTTCTTTTATCGCCAATGGAATGAAGGGCAATGGAAAAATCAGGTATTCACTGGAATTAAAATTTTTAATTCCAATGAATTCCAGCCTTCTTACCGGGGAGTGAGGAATAAAAGGGGGTGCGAACGAATGGCTATGTGGATATAAGATTTGTATTTATTCGTACGCGAGGTTTGGACTACAGTCAGCTGGAAGGGCACCCGAGGTGCCTTCACTTAATTTCTCTAGATTAATATACTTCCGCGTCGCGGCGGTAGGTTACTGGACGCCGGTGTGCTGACGCGGGAATTCTTACTATTTTAATGGCGGTCTGCGCGTGATTCTATTTCGCGATGCTGAAATTCGAGCTCAGCTGTTTAATGGAAGCCGATGGATTCTTAATCTATCCGGTTAACTGGCGCAAGGCATGGAAATCGCGATAATGGTTAGAATTCGATTTTGGTCGAAGATAAAGGGTTAATAAATAAACTAGAATGAAAATGAGGATGAGTCGAGTTTGCGAAGGATCCTCTACCTGGCTTGTTCAGTGGCCGTAATCGGTGACAGTCTCTTTTGATCGACCCGGTCGGATGACTGTGCGTGAACACCTTCGTCCCGTGACGTGCCCTAGGGTTGGAGGTCTCCTAGAAGCCTCCCGTTCAACGTAAGTCGTAGTGCCGCCGTCTGGTCCTGACTCGGTGGTTGGATCGCTGGAGTACCGGATGGTGCTACTGCAGCTCGCAGGATAGTCGTCCTTGGCAGGGAGTCGGGCGGTCTCGGTCTCTGACTCGCTAGGAACGGAGTACCGGTGACCAGGAGCTCCACTCGAAGTTTCGATGACGACTGACGTTGACTTATGTCAAATTGACTAAAGTTTCGACTAATGACTTATGACTCTCGTCTTGATCGGACTGCTGGTTTTATTAGCAGGATGTTCCAATTGGTGGGGGCTTCCTAGGGCCCAGGTGAGGGTGGCGTTTCTGAGTCGTGCTGATGCGTTGCGGAGTCATCAGGTTGTTTGCCCCGGGTCGGTCGGTGACTTTTGGAGCCGTTTGGACGATGAACTCGTTGGATTCTTTCGCAAGAGTTTCGCGTTTCTGTACTCGGATTTCCATGGCTAGCTCCGGTGATTGAAAAATAGGGTTTTTCCCTATGTTAGGGTACGGAAGGTACCTACGTAACAAATGCCACCATTAATTAGACTCAAGATAACATTAAACAACACTTTAGAAGTATCCGCTATCTATGATTCAGGCTCGAATATTTCACTAATAAATTCAAAAATAACTCATTTTAAGCCAAAAAGAATCAGTAAAATGCAAAAAGTTAACTTGGAAACGATTAATGGTGTAAATAAAACGGAAGGATTTATAAAAATAAAAGCAAAAATAGTGAATATCGAACAAAACATAAATGTATTCATAATCAATGATCAGAACTTCGATTGTGATTTTCTAATAGGATTAGAATGCATAAAAAAATTCAAGTTAATACAAAATGAAAAACTAGAGATAGAACAGAAACATTCTGATTTCACAGGAAAACAAGAATATCAAATAAACTTTAATGAACACGTAGATTTAGACAATTTCGAAGTCTTAACAAATCACTTGAATCATTATGAAGAAACTATAATAGAAAATCTTATAGATGAATATAAAAATATATTCGCAAAAGACAAATATGATATAGGCACAGTAAAAGATTACGAAGCCAGAATAGATATTATAGTAGATAAATATTGTAGTAAAAGATCTTATCGATGCACAATTGAAGATAAGAAAGAAATAGAGGAACAGATTTCAGAATTACTTAAAAGAAATCTAATCGAAGAATCATATAGCCCTTTTGCTTCTCCAGTAACACGCGTACAAAAGAGATGAAAACAAAAAATCAAGATTATGTATAGACTTCAGAGAATTGAATAAGATAATAGTTCCTCAATCGCAACCATTCCCATTAATTGAAGACTTAGTAATAAAAACAAGAAATTGCAAATATTTCTCAAAATTTGACATAAACTCAGCATTTTGGTCTATTCCTTTACGATTTGAAGATAGAAGAAAAACGGGATTTGTAACACAAGAAGGTGCCTGCCAATGGACTTGTCTTCCGTTCGGATTAAAAACGTCACCAGCTATTTTTCAAAGAATCTTGAGTAATATAATAAGAGAACATAAATTATCAAATTTTACAGTAAACTACATAGATGATATATTAATTTTTTCAAAATCTTTTGAAGAACATATAGGCCATCTAACGCAATTACTAGAAGCAATAATGAAGGAAGATTTTCGATTAAAACTATCTAAATGCACATTTGCACTGGATTCCGTGCAGTATTTAGGCCACATAAAAAAACACAACTCAATTTCTCCAATAAAAGATAACTTGCTTTCAATACGAAATTTTCCTGTACCAAAAAGTCAGAAAAATATTAGACAATTTTTAGGAAAAATCAACGTTTACAATGAATACGTACCAAAAATATCATTAATTCTAAAACCTTTACATAATCTATTAAGAAAAGGACAAAAATTCATTTGGTCTGAGGGATTTCAAAAAGCCTTTGAATATATGAAAAATTTCCTGTTCCCAACCAGTCTTAGCTATATTTGATCCAAACCTACCAATACATATATATACAGACGCAAGTTTACAGGGCATAGGAGCTGTATTAAAACAGTCACAACTAAATGATGATTAAAAAATTGCAAAACCGGAAGCATATTTTTCAAAGAAACTAAACGAATCACAAAAAAGAAAGAAAGTTATTTACTTAGAGCGCCTAGCAATAAAAGAATCAGTAAAGAATTGGCAACACTGGCTTATAAGCAGACCATTCATAGTATTCTCAGATCATAAACCATTAGAAAAAATGAATATCAAAGCTAGAACAGACGAAGAATTAAGTGATCTCACGTACTATTTATCACAATATGATTTTGAAATAATATACTGTCCAGGTAAATATAACTTAAAAGCAGACTGCTTAAGTAGAAATCCAGTATTAGAGTCTCAAGAAGATGAAGATGATAAATTAAGAATTGTGAATTTAATAAAAATAAAAATATTATAGAAGATCAAAAAGAAAACAAAGATATAGAAACTAGCAAAGACAGATTCATTTTTAAAGATAATTTGTAATATAGAATAGTAAGAAAAAAAGAAAGGATCGTATTGTCAGAAGAGTTCTGTAAGAAGCTAATAGAAAATACGCATAAGAAATTTTGCCACATAGGGATAAAACAAATGTAAAGCAAAATACTCCCATTTTATACAGCGGAAAATGTATCAGAAAACATAAAAAACATTTGCAGATATTGTGAAGTATGTATAAAAAATAAATCAAGGGGACAAGACAAAATTGGTCTAATGTCCTATCTCGGTCCNGATCTATAGATCGCATTTAATCCATTTAATTATTACAATTATTATAGGGAGAAACTACAAACTGTTCTTGATTTACACTTTTACTCACAAACTCACGTTCGCGATTTAATACTCGAGGTAATCGAAACTTGTGAAAATATTGCCACTATTCGAGGTTAGGTTCACTTTGGTTCAGTTGTCCCGACTGTTTTTATGCGCATCTACGCTGCGCCTCCTGGAGTCTCTTGCTATTGGTTAGAAAACTTTTTCTCTGTTCTTCCCTTTCTATTAGACTGAAAAGTCACGACACCAGCGCAGTCTGTGCTTGGAGTAGGTGAACTAACTTCAGCGTTACACCTCTCCCATAAGGAGTGTCACCCCCCTGGAAGCGCCGGTTGACAGGCGAGGTTAGGTCTCCCGACGCGGGCACACGGGTGCCCGGGAACCGGCGAGCGGCTGGTAGGGAGGGACGGGCGCCGCGCGCGCGGGATGCGGCGGCGGCCCGAAGCACGGCGTTATCGGCCGGGAAGGACCCCGCGAGGGGGGTCCGGCCAATCAGGGGCAATTATACCGAATTTGCCATCGATCCTCGGATGGCCTAGATCCGGCTCTGATGAGCGATTCGAGGCGCGTGCTCCGGGCCAATGGCCGAAGCTTTAGGATGCGTCGGCCAATCGGATCGGTCATCGGGTGGGGGAGGTGGCCGGCGTCACGTGCCCGGCTCGCACGTGTTGCCGGGTAGTAAAATACAAAGGGAGCCTGTAGGCCTATTCTCTAACTCGTAACGACAACTGTCGTTATCGTTACGTTACCGATGGTCGTCGCTTGTTTTACCGACAGCTTAACGAATGGCGTATTCTGTAACTGCTCCTAGCAACACCCTATCGATATAAAACGAGCTAACGATATCGTTACGCTAGCAACAATGCCCTATTCGGCATAACTGTTTTCAACCAATGAAGTTTCACGTTTTCTTAAGATGAGTTTCTGAACACTAAAAGATACAAAGGATACGAATTAAAAATAGTGGTTCACGGCAGCGAAGTTCATAGTTTTTCAATAGCTCTTTATTAAAAAACAGTTTCAACACTACTTATTGCAATCTTTTCTCATATTAGTA
>NW_019395186.1:0-13358 GCF_000612105.2 Orussus abietinus | reverse complement strand
ATCCCTCCACTGCTTCTACGAAAAATATTTAAAAAACCGATTTTTCGCTAAACTTTGGGGGGTTTTTTCACCCCTTAAACGTGGACCATTGCAGATATAAAAAAACACGTGTCTCTTAGATTTTTGTGTTCTTCAACATATATGAAACTCAATAAGATCGGAGGCGGACACTTGGGAATGTTTCCTTGTTAGATAAATCGGTACGACCACGCTACTATTTTTATCGCGTTCTATGCCGTACCGTAAATATTAATTTTTAAATTATTCATCCTTTCAATCTTTGGCACGTCCTTCAAACTAATGGGAAAATTCAAACCTTCGTAATTTAACACTGAACTGAAATGCGGGTACGAATCGATTAAGTTTACGTGAGACGTCGCTGGATGCAGAACTGCATTTACCGACCAGAGGAAGCAAAAGGGATCACTATTCTTAATGTTCACAACTGCTTTCTTGCGTTGAATATCTTCAGGTAATTCGATGAAAGTCGACAAGCCACCGTGGATGGGAATGTATCCGTTGATGTTCACCGTCAAATGTATAACTTCCAACAGCGACCAGCCCGATTCTCTTTCCTGGAAGTCTTCGATCTTTTTAAACGTGCGCGAAGGTTTCGCTAACAATCAGAATAATGAATACTGAAATCAGAATAATGAATAATAAAATAGTGGCAACTGATTCTTTGTAAGAATGTTCGTAGTGATTCCAGAAGGTGAAGTGACATCAGGCAATGAACTTATCTTTTTTTTTTACACCAAAATTGTTTTTGGTCGTATCTTATAACTTCTGATCTTATGTCTGACTGTAATTTCTTATGACTGTGACTGGCGCTCGCTGTTTAAACACTAGTTTTTATATTATTTCTACCCCCGAAGCTTGAGTCCCGAAATTCCGGTAGTGGGGCATGAAAATGACTTAAGTCCCCGATGGTGGGGTTTGGAAAAATCTCCCATTGGAGGAAAGAGTTAAAACCATGTTTTAGGGAAAGGAGTAGGGTTAGGAAAAAATCTCTTATTGGAGGAAGGGGTTGAAAAATACGTGTTTAGGAAGAGGAGTTCGGGGCGAAGAATTTTGGAGAAGTGTCCTCGGGAGACGGAAGTTAATGTTTACTTTTCTGGGGACAGATTCTTAATGTCGCCATTCTGCCGGGACTCACGAGCTCGCCCGTGCAAGGGTGGTATCCGTCATCGCGGGGTCCCCTTGTCTTAAATATTTTGAATATTACGGGGAGCAGCTAGGCTCGAGGTCTTCGGGACCCCTTTCGACTTATTTACTATTTACGTAGCGTGGTGACAGTCTGTCGTGAGAACTAAGATGGGGGGGCCCTCGGTTGTCTGAATTGAAAAGAACGAATTTCAGACTCGATGAGTCTATTACTTTGAAGAAGAAAAATCCTGGGCCTCCCGGGCTAGTTCGATACGCGGGCCAATGCACGCGCAGGGAGAGTTACGTGGGACGTAACAATATATAAATATATTTTTTTATATTAACACCCTTAGCATTTTGAATGGCACCATAATTTATCCGCCAATGTAAATTTTAAAATGTTACTATCAAATTTGGATTTAGCGACCACAAAAACCCTGAAAATCACAGTTTTATAAGAATCCAACCATTTTTACATTTTATCCGCTATATTGGATCCACCATTCAGCATTTAAAAATGTTGTTTACAGATTTGGAAGCAATGACCCTTAAGATCTGGAAAAATAATTTTTTCGAACAAAATTTTAACCGTTTTAAAATTTTTTATCCGCCATTGTGCATTTTAAAATTCTGTTGCCAGATTCGGATTCAGCAACCTCAAAAATTTACGAATCTCTTTTTTTCTTATGAAAATGCTAACATTTTGTTATTTCCCTCCCGCCATTTTGAATTTCGGAATTTTGTTGATAGATTTGGATTCAGCTGGCACGACTACCATAAGAAACTCATTTTCATAAAAATCCAACCATTTTTATATTTTTATCCGCCATATTGGATCAGCCATCTTGATTTTCAAAATTCTATTACCAGATTTGGATTAAGCGGTTATAAAAACCACGCTAAACTGATTTTCATAATTATCCAATCATTTTGAAATAATATTATTCGCCATACTGGGTCCGCCAGTTTGAATTTTTAAATTATATTATTTGACTTGGCTTCGGCGATCTCAAAAACATCAAGAAACCTTTTTTCCGTGAAAATCCAACCATTTTCAAGCTGGGGTGGGTATAGTTTCTTTTGGTTCCGCGCGAGGCGGTTCCGCATGCTGGCTGTCCAGAAACTATATAACAGTCCACCTATCATGTGAACGCAAAAATGCTAGTCCGTGACTGGAGGGACGACGATGACGATACGAGAACAACGATTCTGAGAGTGCCGAAAATATTACCGTGCCATATCTTTATGTAGATAGCAGCAATCAGAATCGGGTAAATTAAAAAAATTCCTGATTTTTTGCTGGATTTCTTTAGTTGATCGGAAGTTTATTTCTTTATCTGTAGCAATGAAGAAATTATATTTTCATTTCCCCCACTCCTGAAATCCTGATCCGTACTGTATATAACTCTGTACCCGGTAAGAAGGCTGGAATTCATTGGAATTAAAAATTTTAATTCCACTGAATACCTGATTTTTCCATTGCCCTTCATTCCATTGGCGATAAAAGAAAAAAGCAAAATCTAATTCCTATCAATTCACTCTGAAAAATAGAGGGGAATGAGATTCGAAGGAATTCAAAAATACGAGAATTGGAATAGGCAAAGGAATATGAATCTCAATACTCCTTGTGGAATTGAAACAAATTTTTTTATTTCCACGGAAAAAAGAAAAAAACGAAAAAAATTCGATTTTTATGATTACGTACGTTATACTTAAGTTCCTGTCAGTATCCTCATATATTTCTACCTTAAGTAGTAAAATAATATTTTATGCTCAAAAGGATGCTTTCTCGATGATAACTTCCCTTTTCCCTCTCCTTCGAGAAGGGGTAGGGTCATTATAACATAAATGCAAGGAATAATAACAGGTCTTATATGCAAACGAACTGTCTGCATGGCCTGTGAGAAGTTTGGCCATCTGGTGGTTCTGTCGAAACTAATGGTGCCAAACCATTGTTTCCGTAATTACATAAGCAAGTTTAGAGTAACCTTGCAATATGTAAAGTCTTACCATAATTGTGGTTACAGCTACCAGATAAACCTTGTATCTTATTATAGTTATTATAAGCTGTTCATAAAGTTAATATTACCATTTGAAATGTTGATTACTACTGCACCTTTTAAGCCCAGCGCCATGGACACAGTACCTATTGGCAAGGTTACGTTTATCATTCTATGTGGTCAATTTCACTATTTATGCGGTTTCATTTACCACAGTACTTTGACCATGTCACTATAGTAATTATAATAAAATTATTTCTTTCCGTGTATTGACATTAAAGGCGTAACTAATTATTGCGTAAATTACAATGGCAATTTTTTACAATTCTTTCCAATGATACCTTCTCCTATTTCATGTTTATTTAGTAAATACTTTTTAAAATGCATGAGGTTTAATCAAATTTATATTTGGAATTCAGGAGAAAACAATACATTTGAAACCAATCTCAAATATTGGAATTCAACTACTTAATCTCTCGGGTATATAAAGTGGAATTGATTTAAATTTGAACTTATAAACTTATATTCCAAAAAAAGAATTCAAAGCAATTAAATATACAAATTCTTTAAAGGAATTGGAAGGAATTAGGCATTCCTATAATGTATTCCTGTGAACAGAATACGAAACAATTTAATATCGACATTTCTTACCGGACTAGAAGGAATTAAACAAAGCAGAAATATATTCCTCTTTTCGGAATTGCACAAAAATCAGAATACAAAAGGAGAATAGATTATAATTGATTCACAGAAAATATATTCCTGTTGTGGGAATTGGACCTGGAGAGAAAAATCAGGTATTAAATAGAATAGAAAAATCATCACTTTTACGTTGAAACTATGAGACATTGAATCCTATTGTATTCAAGCCTTTATACCGGGATAGCGTCACGCTTGAACTCAATGCGCAGGGCGCGTTTTCCGCAACGCTCAACGCTACGAGTTTCTCGCTCAAAAATGTATTTGGCTCGAAACTTTGCCGAGTTTCTTGATACAAATAACCTAAAAATGTCAAACAACTGCAATCAGCAGATGTTCGACATTATTTTTGGAACTCCGTGTGTACAGAAATAGAAACACCTAATGTTCAGATTAGAGAATGTTTGACAAAAAGGAGTGGAATCTCCTCAAACACACCTTCGGTGTACAAAGATTTAATGAAATACATTTATCTTTATTCAAATAATTGCAAAACTAGCTCAAATTGCTCCATTCCCATGAAAAGTTCAAATCATATATTTTTGCCAAATATAGCAGAACATTCAGTTCATTAAAATCCCAGCTGAAATCTTTTTGCCACAGTATGTCACAGTACATTTGGTTTCAGCTATGTTGCATGTACAAGATGTTCTGCTTCCGCAAACCGAACACAAATACTAAAAACTATATCGAAACAAATAAAAATATTAGAAACTAAATTTGAAAATAATATTTTATTTAGCGAGCACCAAAATCATCGTATGCTAGGAGTATACCTCGGCGAAGAGGGTTCTCGACGGGAACAGGACGGTAGACCTCGCTGCGCTGGAAAACGGAACGCGGCAGCCTGGACAGTGGTCCATCTGGCAATGTCCGTCCCGTCGGAAAGTCTTCGTATCTAGCGCCGTCTTCCCCCTAGTTGGCCCCGACGGAAGTTAATCCTGGCGCTCCGTCTCGCCATCTGGTCTACTTAAATTGGGATACTGGGCCGCCTAATTATGGCGGTGCCCGACTGATGGCAGCAGAGCCCCCAAATCGGGTTCCCGCGCGCATTCTGCCAGTCTGTAAACCGAATTGGTTCGCCGATGCGCACCAACGCGTGTCGCTTCTGGGCACAGGGAATGCATACCGCAAAATTTCCACATTTTAAAATAACAAAAATAAATCTTAGGTTAGTGATTGCCAGAAGAACTCCTTCCAACTCCAGCTCCGAACCCCCCTTGTTACGGGCGAAAAATTCGTCACGTCACAGCGTATATTAGAGATTTTGTTCCATGTGGGTTTTCTAACAATAGATTCAGGAACTTGCCTGGTCACTCAGTAATGTCGCGAACCCACAAAACATCAGTGTCATCAAGAATAGAACGAACAGGTGCATTGCGTTCATCATTAACTCAACGTAGGCTCCCATGGACAGCATCTAGAATGTATAAAGAAAAATATATATTCAGTATAAATAATCGTAGAAAAGATATCAGAAGTTAAGTTAGTAAATGACCTTTTCTATTTGATACATGCAGATACACATGGTCGCAGCGCACAGCAACAGCGACATCATTAATATCGGACTGAATATGTCCTCAATTGCATCGCATAGACTGCAAAATATAATCAGTAATAAATTGTCTTAACCTAAAATGCAGGTGTTTATAATGTATTATTTAGTTGACATGAAGGTCGACTGTATAGATTTGGTAACTCCGTTACAGTTTTATACATTTAAGGGTTAAATGTATCCTTACAGATTGTACCTGAATAGTTCCAAATGACGTTTCACAAGGATTACAATCTTCAAGCGAATGACATTATCGGATTGCGCTATATGTTCTTCGTTGAATATGTTCTCCAGCTCATTTCGCAGAATCTGCCAACGTTAGTTAAAGTAAAAGTCTCAGCAGTTCCTAATCGTTCATAAATTGCACGAAAAAAGTAATTTTTAGAAGTACGATATTTTGAAAGGAAGTTCCTGCATTAGTTCTTCTCCTCAAACAAAGAACTATACTTTTAGAAACCGTCCCAAACTTTTTTCTTTATTAAAAAGTACTGTGGAACGTCTCAGTGACTAAATATGTATCCATGTGTGTGGTTGCTTACGCGAAAGTGGATGGCAGCATAGATGGTTACATTAGCGAACAGAACATCGCAGGATATCCAAATCATTGTTGCATAAAACACGCAGAGTTGTTCTGCGCCGACGATGGAAAAATAAGCGAACGCAGTTTTCGGCGAAAAGGGAAGGGTGTTTGTATATATCATCTCTGTGTAGTTGTATGAATTGTTCTCATTCTTCGTGTAGAAATACTGAATGCTCATATCCCTGAGGATTGATTCAGGCAAAATGATTATTTTTCATAACTTCAAGAATTCACAAGGAGAAACGTTCGATGTTGCTAAAGTGTCTGGAATATTTCAGATGGAATCCCAGTTCTAATAATTCATATGTCATCATAGAAACCTATCATTGTTGAAGTGAAACGTCTGATATCACGGTAGTGTAAAGTCCCATTTTCAGGAATGAGAGCACGCCAGAAAGTAAACATTTATTAATTTTTGACCAGTTAATTACTATTTATATTCATCTTTGTGAGCGTTACGTAGCGACTAAGTGGAAACCGAGGCCGGAAATTTTGAGCAATTGAGTGAAACTGAGCTGATTTCATTCGCACACGTACATACAATTGCGAATGTAGAGAGAGAGAAGCCAACTTGAATCGTAAAGTAGGATTTTTTGGTGGGATTTTCGACGTGATATGGAATAAAGACAAATGTTCAGAAAATCTATTGTTTGAATTTCTATGATATGCGTGTATTTTATGGTTTTATATGAGTAAGTACGTATTACGACGTGCCGAAAGTATTCGACCCGATACATGTGAAGGATAGACAAAATCAAGTCCTCGCTAGACCTTAGTAAACGCGATACCGACTCCGCGGGGAATATAAAAACGACCGCTTGCTCGGCGCGCCGAGAGCGTACACAAACAAGGGTAAAGTCGCAAGGTCGCAAGATGAAAACTCGATCTTAAATCTCACGACAACATAAATCATCCCGATTGGAGGAAACGACCGCGACCTTGACCCCGATGAATCAAGGAGACAGAAATTAGGAAATCGTCTAAGGGCAACCACCGTGTCTAACTGCACATCAAAGAATGCGGGCCAGAGTGGATACCTGACGATATAGCTATAGGGACCATAGATTCCGCGGGTATGAAAGGCGCGGATTTTCTCCACTCAAGGCCTTTTCTGATCGACCTGTGCCGATCAAAATAGCCTCTGGACGTGGTAGCAAGGCGCTGCTCCTCCAGAAGTACCCTTAAGCAATAACTTTGCAAGACGTGACGGTAAGGCACCACACCCCCTAGCAAGCAGGTTCATTCGCTCCGGAGACGAGGCACCAGATGTCATCCTTTACGAGCTCATAATTTTTTCCCGTAGTAAGCAGATGGAACCGAGCACCCAAGGAAAGCGCCGGTAAGGCGTCCGGTCGGGATACCTCGAACCACCTGCGAACGGTTGCACAATCGACGGACTCCCTTTCCGGGAACCATCGTCACTTTTCAGGAAATTCGACGAAGTGGCTCGCTCACGGTGAGAGATGTGACGGCAAGGCGTCATTCCCCTTCCACGCGGCAGCGACACAGTCCGCGGCCAGGTTCTCGCTCTTGCGTGCCTCCCCGGCCTGACGACGAAGCGACGTTCCTCGGGTGTTCAGCTGCGCGGGGCGATTCCGTGACTGACGAGGTAAAGCAGGCACCGCGTATACCGGAGACGGTCTCGTACCCCCCGTCTAGTCCCCTGGCGTGACGTAATCGTGACGTTCCTCGGGTGACAAGCGGTGCGGGACGACGAAAAGTAAGACACTTCCTGGCGACCGCCCGAGTGCACGACATAGTGCAATCGGCCGGGGGGTAGGTAGGTACGCGAGAAAAGTTACTGTATACAGGGGCGGTTCTGGATAAATTTGTGTGTGCACACTTACAGGACCACATGCTTGCGCGCTGCAGGCCTATACGTATGAGGTGGGTGTCGAAGAGTGACGTCCCCCTTACCTTCAACAGCCTCTTCAATCCCCTTTCCTCGGCCCACTAAAACGCTTACGCAACGTTTCAAGAAGCTTTCTCTCTCACCCCCGCAGACATTGGATTTCAGGAATTTTTCGACCCCTTCATCCTCTCACCCTCGACCTCGAGGTCGAAAATCAATTCCACGGATTTGCCATATCTCCCTGAAGAATATTGGACTTCACATTAGTCTAAATAAAAGAAATTTTGTCATCAGTAATATTATTCCAAAAATTATGCCGGCACCTTTGCAGCTTCCTTCCACAGAAGATTCACGGTGCAATTTGTCGATTCTCCCTCAGCAGTCGTTGAATTTCACCTTCATCTGAGCAATAGAAATTGCATTGATAATCAGTCGATTCTAGAAATTCTTTCGGCATCTGCGTCGGCAACCGCTTGAAAAACCGTCATCAAAATCACGTTACACCTCATCGGGAGGTCCTTCTAGACCATACTCATCATTCTTTTACAACCTTCTATGGTTTTCATCGTACAACCCAGAGATCTGACAGACAGACATTTTCTCAGTTGCTTCCAATTCTTTTCGTTAGCGATTCCAGGAAACCCCTTATCATTTTTACAAGCGTATAAAAGAGACGAGTTGCACCAACTTTTAGTGAATTGATCTCGATCAGGTTATGTGAGATAGTAAGAAACTACGTGAGCTCAATGTACTTATCGAGAAACTCGGTAGAGTTTCGAGCCAAATACATTTTTGAGCGAGAAACTCGTAGCGTTGAGCGATGCGAGACGCTACAGAGTTATATACAGTAAGGATCAGGATTTCAGGAGTGGGGGAAATGAAAATATAATTTCTTCTTTGCTACAGATAAAGAAATAAACTTTCGATCAACTCAAAAAATTCAGTAAAAAATCAGGAATTTTTTAAAATTTACCCGACTCTGATTGCTGCTATGTACGTAAAGATATGGCACGATAAAGTTTTCGGCACTCTCAGAATCGTTGTTCTCATATCGTCATCGTCGTCCCTCCAGTCACGAACTACCATTTTCGCACTCACATGATAGGTCAACCCTCATACGACTTTTTGTACGACATTCGATGGCGCCCCTCGCGGAATGATAATGAACTGTGGCGCTCAACCCTGCAACGATCGACGATCACACCGAGTACGACGCGTTAACGCATCGAGGATGAAAAACCAATCAGAATTACGCTTTACCTCGTGGTCACATTCGTTGCATTTCTGATTGGTTTTCATCCTCGACGTGTTGACGGGTCGTTTCTTCTATATAATGACAAATGGATGCTTTTTCGAATTATTGAGATCCATGGACGTACATATATATTCTTACGTTCATGTTGAGATCGATAACATTATATTTTTTCAGGTTAGAAATTGATGACATTTTTAGGTTATAAATATTTCGTTCTGGTATTGATCCTTTCACACTGATACCTTGCTTATACCGATATTAAATTAGATAATATGCAGTTTATTCATAACTTTCTATTAATACTTGTATCATCTTCTTTTCTAAGTTTCACATCGATCGACACATTTACATTAGTGATTTCTGGTATCGATCCTTCCAAACTGATACCAAACTGATACCAAACTGATACCAAACTGATACCAAACTGATACCAAATGATATCAGATTATATCTCGACTCCTCTTTTACCTTTACATTAGATATAATAATTCAATTTTCTTTCGATACCAGTTTTGACATTAAAACTTCCAGCTAGGTGTAATAGTAACTCAATACTTTCCTTCTATGTATATTATAATAATTTGTAGTTTCTTTCGACACCAGTTTTAATTTTCTTTCGACACTAGTTTCAGTTTTCTTTCAATACCAGTTTTGACATTAAAACTTCCAGCTAGATGGATTAGTAACTCAATACTTTCCTTCTATCTATTGTGACGTGGCATTTCCGTGGGGAGTATGCCGTCACAAAACGGCGCTAGGCTCGGCTCGTCTGCACCGGCCAACAGGAGCCGGGGAACAGGCTGCGGCGAGTGGAGGGGTCGGAGGTCGTGGGGGCGAGTGGCCCTATGTTTTCTTTCATCCCTTTAAGGACCATTTTTGGCTATGATGCCCTTTTCAATATCGTAAACAGAGCGCGCGAACTCGAGACAGCGTAAAAGGGATATAGAGACCGAGTATCTCCTCATTTAGTCACCTTATATTTAATAGAAGCATGATTAAGGGGAGTTAGTCGACCCGATGTATCTTTTCCTTACCTCCTGCCGCAATGTGGCATGTAAATTATTTTATCTGGAGTGTCGAATTCGACTAACTCCTCTCTCTCTTTCTCCAGTGGCGTACCTGGAAGAAACTATGAACCGACCGTTTCGGTATATATTTTTTTTTGTTGTTGGTTTGCATCCCTTGGGCCTTAAGCCATATTAGGCAAATGAAGCGTGATAATTTTAATTCAATCCGCTAGAAATGGAGAATTGCCGTTGCTGGGCCGCGCTCGCTTTCGGTAGCTATAAGCGCGACGGCCCGGCTCCGCGCGCGCGACGCTCGACCTCCGAGGGACGACCCACAACACGACGTCAGGGCCGTCGGGATCTCGACAGGAGGAAGCGTCGACGAGGCACCACCAGGGCAACATCCCGAGCACCACCGACGGCCGAATTTCCGCCACCCAGGGCGACACCGGTCTCTCTCCCCTCGGGCCACCTGAACCACGCAGGGGTCGGACCTGCAGAGGCCGCCGGATGCCGGACCCGCGGGGGCAGGGCCTCAGTTCGTCCTAGCGGCGTGAGGAGGCCCGCCCGCGGGGAGGGTGCCGACTTCCCGGCCAGGCGCCGGACCGGCGGGCAGGAGCCCACCTGCGAGGCCCCGACCATCGCCGACACCCTCGAGGAGGCGTCTCTGTGTCTCCGAGGAGCCCGTCCGCGGCCATGCATTGGCGCGCCGGACGGGCCAAAAAGACCCACGAGAATTGAGATTAAGTGGCGCCTCGGGGACCACCGAGGACATCCAGGGCGTTCTCCTCGAGGGAGGGACACCTGGGGCCACGGCTCCGATCGAGCCCCAGGCCAACCGGGACCAGCCCAGGACGAGGGACGCCTCGGGAAAAAGCAGCATCGGGCCCGAGGGAGAGGAGGCCCTCACCGGTGCCGGCCCTGATCCTCGAGCGCGACGCGAGCCGGCAACCCGCCGGCCCCCGGGGACCCCCCGTCCCGGGAGCGCGCCGGCCGAGGATCCCCACCGAGGAACCCAAAAATCGCGGAATTAGGCCAACGAGGGAAGAATTAGGCCAATGAGACTCCGCATACGTCACAGGTACCTGGAGGGGGAACCCGAACAAAACGGGCCGCCGGACGCGGCCCGCTCTTCCTGGTTCCCGAAAATTCACTTGAGACGGACCACGACGCATCCATCGCCATCGCCCCTCGCCGCAGCCGTCCAGGAGCCAAGCCGGAGGGACAGCGCCGGAGGGACAGCGCCGAGCCGGAGCCGGTAGGCCGCAGGGCCCAGAAGGTAACCGGGGCCCAGGGCCCACCGCGCGCGTAGCCTCTTCCTCCCCCGTCGCGAAAGAATCGGACGAATAGTGCGCGTTTCCCCTAGAGGAGGCCGGTCGTCGCACGGGGCGACGAACGGCCGCACCAGGTCGCGGTCGCGTGGGGCGACCCCGAGAGTAGAATCGCGGGGAGGACGGTGAGCGGGTGGGCCGACCGGGGAAACCGGCACCTTGGCCCAAGAAAAAAAAAGAGAAGCTTGGCCGCTTGGCCGACCGCGCGGCGAGTCCCCACGCGTCGGGAAATTTATTTCAGGGATTTGTTAAAAGAGATTAATGATTAAAAAGCCCCAGGAATCAGAATAGAATCCCTTTTGCGGCCCGGATCGAGTGATCCGGACTCCGCACCTCCCGGGTAAACCCCTCACCGAAACCCTTTTGTAGGAAATTCCCCAAAAATCTCGAGTTCGCGAGGCCGCGAACCAGGAGGCCACGAGGCGGCCAGAGGGCCGTCCGTGTCACCCGACGCGCACGCGTCTTTCCTTTTCGTCATCCCTCGGGGCCGAACAGCCCGTTTCCGCATCGCGTAGCGCGGAGCGAGCGCCGCGTTGCGAAAGACGTATGTCCCTTTGCTTTTCCAGCTCGATTTCCTTATCCGGCGAAATCGCGACGATTTTCGGCCGAAGCCCTTTCTTCTCATAATTTTCTCTCTTATTCGCCCCTCGGCCACGGGTCCTCCTGTCCGAGTTCGAAGCGATTTGCTATCATAATTCCTTTCGTTTTGTTTCTTGACGAAACCATCTCTGTAAAAAGTACGATCCCTCCGGTCTCAGCTTTAGTCGGAGACCGTTTCGGAAATATTACGATATTTCCCCAATATCCTTTTTTTTTAATCTCTCTCACTCTCCAGGACGACTCTGAAATTTCTAAGTTCCTCGGGACCGTCCTGACTTCTTATTTCACGCACGACTTAAAGTGCGATCGTCCCTTCGAGAAAATTTCCTAAGTTCCTCTCTTGCCTGCATGGTAGGTTTCCTTCTCTTTGAAAAGATCGGAAAACCGATCAGTCCTAGTCCCATTTAAAGATCATCCCTCGTGCAATTATTTGCAGTTCAAGTTCTTTTCTTTGTCGAAATAATTAATATTTTGAAATCCCTTCGCGTTCCCCTCCGAACCAGTTCGGTACGCGTCTCTTTTGCCATAATATCCCTCCATTTCCTATCACCCTTTTTATTATCGTCATTTTGGATTATTGTATCTCGCGGATAATATTTCCTTTCCAGTCTATCTCCTTTTTAAAGCGCCTACGGAGAGATCAGCTGACGCCCCGCGTGGGAAATTATTCTAAGTCCCTCGCGCGATCTATCTCCTTTAAGCTCGCGACTCGTCGAGAATCAAAGTCCCGATACCGTCGGCCCGTCGGAAGAAAGTTCGCGATCGAAGATAATATTTTCCGGGACCGACGAGGTCCTTCGTTAATTCTCCGATTTATTTGGTGCCAATACCTTAATTACTTTTCGGCAACCAGTGGGACTTTAGTAGTTTAAACACCTCGACGGTGCCTGGAATTATACCTGTCATTTCCTATCGGAGGGGAGCGTCCCTGTTTTCCTTATTCCCTATCTCCCTTACTTTTTCCTTAATATTGCGGTGTATTATAATTCTTTTGGATCTCGCGAAATTATTGTACCTTAATTTCTTGTCGACGCGCATGCGGCGCACGAGCCTTAATTTTCCGAACTTATGTCGGGTCCACGCCTGTTGGCGATTTGTGAAATTTCTTTTCCGGAAAACCCATGCTCAAACAGCCAGTTCCTGAATTCCCTTTCTCGCGAAATAACTGTCGGGTTCTAGCCGTTCGGCTTATTTGTTAATACCGATCCGGTTTATTAAGTTTGGATACTGACGATTAACTCGGGTGAATAAATCGTACTGTGATTTGACCCTTTAATTTTGCCGTTTATTTTATTTATTCAACCAGGCAGACCTTTCCCTTAAATTCTCTACA
>NW_019395185.1:0-13354 GCF_000612105.2 Orussus abietinus | reverse complement strand
GAAAACCTCCTGGGTGTTTTGATTTTTAGCAAAAATCGTATTCGGGAACGTAATAATAACCTTATTAGACGAAGAAGCGAATTACGTGATGCCTCAGACCCATTTTCGTTAGAAGAAAGAGAATTTACTAGGATGTACTAGTTAGTTTTTGTTATTGCGAGGTTATATTACATTATTAAACATTGAAGACTGTTAAATAATCCATGCTTACATGACATGATAAGAAACTTATATTATTGAACTTCTAATTATAATACATGTAAATATGAATGTAATACATATTTAAAAAATATAGATAGACTTTAGTCCTCTTCTTTACTTTTAACGGCTTTTCGTTTTCCCGTCTTTCCTGCCTATACCTCTTAACAATTTTCAATTTACAAGGTATGAACCGTTATTTGCAATATTACTAGACAGGAAGTGCTAGTGATCTTGTTCTTTCATATAGTGAATACGTAATTCGGCGAATAAACCCACATGAGATGACAGTGCGAGAAGTGAGCGCTCTCATAAAAAATATGTAATAAACGCCCTGGGGACAGATTCTGTATGTACACTTTGGCGTTCGTTTTGACGGAAGTGACGCAGTTGTCGCGGTTCGTTTTGTGAGGGCATCTACACCGAGTGTAGACTATCTCTACACTTCTACCCTCGATCCCGAGCGAGGGCAAGAATGGTAGCCCGCGAATTTGGCGGCAAATTTGAAAATTGAAAAGGCCAACAAACAGGAAAATACAAAATTTATGATAACATCTCAATGTAATATAAACAGAAGTAATTATTAATGCATCTTCTTCGTGTATAGAACGATTTAGCGTTTTAGTTTTGTACGTAATGTTTGAAACAATTTACAATAATTATGTATTACTACCTAACCGCGGTTGGAATGAACTAAACTATAATTTTTCCCTCTTGTAGTTAACTTGTTTTTCATTCTACTGTAATAACATTCTCACCCTTATTGATCCTCAATATCTGAAATTCGTGAAAGGAATTTTCATCTTCTACAATTACAAGGTAATAGAACGAATTGTAGGATTTGAAGAAAACGAAGACAGCTCAAGAAGGAAGGTTGGAAGAAGCATTCATCATAGTCCGATACAGATAACCTCAAAATCGCGTGCCTCTCTACTAAATCGGTCATCTTGGACTTTCGTGAGGTTGCTGGCGTTCGGGACGTCGATGAAAGTCTATCTACCCTTCTGCACTTTTCAAGAAAAGTGCAGTACCCTCGTTACACTCAAGTGTAGAAAGTGCAGTCAACGCGAACCAGACTGACTGACTTACAGAATAAAATACAGGATTCCTCCTCCGGTCGCATTACATTTTTTAAGGAGGTGGTAGCATATCTCTTACATAGCGATTGACTGACTGATTTTAAGAAGGACGGGTAAAATCGAATAGTCTGCCTCGTGATTGGTCGATAGCTGTCCAATACGGTTGCATGAAAACGGAAAATATCTAGTTGCCGTGCAGATGGAAAAACATGCTGTATGCTCGTGTGCATGTCGTGCATGTTGCGCGCACGTAATGCGCATGCATAAAAAGCGGTAAATTTAAAAAAGGTATGACGGCAAAGAATAGGGACGGTCAATCCGAGGAAATTCTAAAAAACCCTAAACCTTCGCGATGGGACTGTTACGGGGCGGCCGAGCGGATGCGAGGCCGGGGTAATCCAGATGGAGATTACCCAAATCTTGCGTGTAACGATTAATTTAAGTTTGTGAGGAGATTGATCCGAGCGACTAGATCAATTCCTCTGGTGGGATCTAGGGGAGTGAGGAATAAAAAGGGGTGCGAACGAATGGCTATGTGGCTAGTGTATTTAGATTTGCATTTATTCGTACGTGAGGTCTGCACTACAATCAGCTGGAAGGGCACCCGAGGTGCCTTGACCTAATTTCTCTAGATTAATATACTTCCGCGTCGCGGCAGTTCGGGTGTCGCGATAGCGCGCTTTAGCGGCGCTAGGTTACTGGACGCCGGAGTGCTGACGCGGGAATTCTTATTGTTTTAATGGCGGTCTGCGCGTGATTCTATTTCGCGATGCTGAGATTCGAGCTCGGCTGTTTAATGGAAGTCGATGGATTCTTAATCTATTCGGTTAACCGGAGCAAGGCATGGAAATCGCGATAATGGTTAGAATTCGGTTTTGGTCGGAGATGAAGGGTTAATAAATAAACTAGAATGAAAATGAGGATGAATCGAGCTTGCAAAGGATCCTCTACCTGGCTTGTTCAGCGGCCGTAATCGGTGACAGTCTCTTTTGATCGACCCGGTCGGATGACTGTGCGTGAACACCTTCGTCCCGTGACGTGCCCTAGGGTTGGAGGTCTCCTAGAAGCCTCCCGTCCAACGGAAGTCGCAGTGCCGCCGTCTAGTCCTGACTCGGTGGTTGGATCGCTGGAGTACCAGATGGCGCTACTGCAGCTCGCAGAATAGTGGTCCTTGGCAGGGAGTCAAATGGTCTCCGTCTCTGACTCGCTAGGAACGGAGTACCGGGGACCAGGAGCTCCACTCGAAGTTTCGATGACGACTGACGTTGGTTTATTGCCAATTGACTAAAGACTTTCGACTAATGACATTATGACTGCCGTCTTGATCGGACTGCTGGTTTTATTAGCAGGATGTTCCAATTGGTGGGGGTTTCCTAAGGCCCAGGTGAGGGTCGCGTTTCTGAGTCGTGCTGATGCGTTGCGGAGTCATCAGGTTGTTCGCCCCGGGTCGGTCGATGACTTTTGGAGCCGTTTGGCCGTTGAACTCGTTGGATCCTTTCGCAAGAGTTTCCTAATCGCGTTTCCGTGTTCGGATTTCCATGGCTAGCTCCGGTGATCGGAAAATAGGGCTTTTTCCTACGTAAAGGTACGGAAGGTCCCTAAGGTATCGTAGAAAACTAAAATTTACGAACGGATTTCGGCATCAGGAAATTGCTAAATTGATAAACGGCCCGATGGGCCCAAGCAGGCAGTAAGTCCCTTTCTGGAAATTTATCCGACGTTTCAAAAGCCGCAATGAATTTAAATACATGAGCGTCGCGCACGAAACAGTTGCAACTAAACGTCACAGATGGCGCCGTTTGTCCACCAGAGTCGTAAAAGTCACGAATCCGCGGGATTCCGAGTATTCAAATATTTAGATTTATTAAGAAATTATTAGTGTCCTACACTTACACCTTATATACTATATACAGACATTACATCATTAGCACAACTTAGAGTTTCATGTAAAGATGCAATTATTTACACTTTCAGCGGACTTCAGCGTGGCGTAATTGTACAAAACAGTCTTCATTTTCCTGAAAGAATTCAAGACACCATATTAATCTTTATTAGAAGAACTGTAAAGATAAATACGATCATACGTCATAAATATAAAAAATATATATCAGACATGAAGTCATAACTAGAGATTTAAATAAGAAATATCTAAATACAGCAGCAAGTTTTGCAATAAAAGAAATAAAACGAAAGCAACAATTTTTCAAAGAAAATAATTTATTTGCGCTGATGCAGTAAAGGAATTGAATGAACACTGAAAATTGTGAGGATCAGAATCATTAACGAATCTGAAATTGCGGTATGTACATGAAATATGAACGTTTTGCAAACATTCCACAACCCAACTTATTTCAGTATACAATTACGTATATACATTATAATCACAACCATTAATTCCATGAGTAAAAATATACAATAAAAGAGAGTTTTCCATACATGTACATTTATTCAACACGGCACACAGAGACTATTAATCCCCACACTCATAGTGAACAGAGAAATGCGAGAAAGACTTCTTAAGGTGAAGTGAAACACGTCGATAAAGAAGATTTTTCTAAATACCTACGTTGTCGACGTTGGTTTTTAAATTGACAACTGTGTCGGATTATATTGGGTACTGTACTAAATGATATACTCCATCTATCGTTTTCGTACAATAATTATAAAGGAGTCCAAGTAAAACTTGAGAAATCCTCTGGATTCATGCTTTCTACGGCTCTGATTGACTGCAGAGGGACCCCCTGCGCCATCTATAATTTCCAGGTCAGTTCAATTTTCACTCCGAGACTTCGTATTCCCATTGTTTTGGCATGAAAGCGCATAAAACACTTTTTTTGCCTTCATCCCGTTTAAATGCGAGTTTATCGACTACCAGAGTGTTCTAAATTGTCCTGACCCTTTCGTTTCTCATATTTAAGCCTACGATAATTGTATATTGATCGAAATATTAGAGATAGACGCCATTTTGGTTCTGGTTAAATTAAAGATTTTTTTTGTAAAATCCGGATTTTAAAAGTGTCAGGACACTTCTTAGATGATTACGAGTCATGTGTCAAAGTTTCGGATAGTTCAGTTGAATACCCTTAAAAATAAGTGCTTTATTCGAATCGACTGATTTGAGGAGCGTTTCACTTCACGTTAATTCTGAACGATATTACTTAGCTTGGCTACCATGCAATAATTTTCTAATTCGATGTTTTAATAAATTTTTGATTTACCAAATTCAATAAGCTCCTGAAGTTAATCATCCACCAGGAACTTTCTTTTCCTCAGTTCTCCCACAATTTGTTTGACACAATTAACTCTCTTCTCGGCTCGACGTAAACGTTGTAACGACAATTTGTTTTTCTTCTTCAGAAGCTCGATAACCTTTGTATAACATCTCCGCATTTCTTCGTTGGTAGGAGAATGAAATGCTCTGTTCGGCGAAACAGAAGTTCCTCGACTGACATTTTTCATTCTCGGTGAAACTAATATAAAAGATCATGGTGAGTTAATAAAATAAAACATTGCAGAACAAATGTGAAATTAAAACTTACTCGTCTTGTCTTCTGTTTGGACCCCTATCGACTTTTGTATGTACATTTTCTTTAAAGACGGAGACTTTGGGGTATTGAGGTTAGATGTCTCCGTTTCCTTGGTGAAATTATTGTCCGCCATATCTTCGACTGCCTTGAAATATCACTTGAATTTTATAAATCGTTCAGTCATACGAATATTAACCGTTTAAGTCCCACGCGCTACTTTCGGGCTCTTCAAATTTCAAGTCGAAAAAACCCAGTGCATTTGAACGATACCGACAATTGAACGTGCACTCACGATCTGACGAAACGTGCTCAACTTTCCAGATGCATTTTCAGATGAATTTTTTAACACAGAATAAAAGGAGTGCTATCATGCCGCTTGAATCTTTTCGCATCCCATTCAGAAAGCACTATTGCACTGCTTGGCTTTTTTCTACCGTTTCTTTAAAAACCTCTGGTACTCAAACGGTTAAAAATAAACTTCTTGCATGAGAGTGTTTATTTCGTCTCGCATATAAATTTCATCTTACGATTGGAACTGCGTGCTCTCGGAGTCTGACAACAGCTAACGAGGTCCGATCGAAAGCGTCTTCGGGAAAGTGATCGGAGCAGACACGAAACGTCTCTCGTACAGTTTCCATCCGTAAAGCACGGGCCCAATTCTGTCTCTGTACTGGATCCTTTGGAAATCTAAAATGCATGTCTAAATTATTGCAGCTTATGTACATTTACTTTCCCCTTAACATAACCTTAAGAAAACAAAGCCTGCTCTTACTTGTGGTAGGACACCTTCTTCAAAATCCCCATTAGTTCTAGTTTGTTTCTTTTCGCCGATCCTTTGCGTAAACAATAATTTTTGCACTTTTTTACGCTACAGCTTGGCATTTTGTACTTCGTTCACTATTTATATTTTCACTGTTCGCACCAAGGTAGAAGAAATCATCAAAAATGAGAGTAGATTCACTGTCAGAGAAGTAAATATTAGCGTTACCGCCACCATATGGAAAATGGTCGAACTAAAATCTAACATGGCGGATACGGCGGGATACTTGAAATGTTCTTTTCATTCTTAAGGTGAAGTGAAACACCCTTCAAATCAGTCGATTCGAATACAACACTTTTTTTTAAGGGTATTAGACCAAACTGTCCGAAACTTTGACACATCACTCCTGATCATCTAAGAATTGTCCTGACACATTCAAAATTTGGATTTTTCAAAAGAATTTTTTAACTCACTCCAGACCAGAACCAAAATGGCGTCGAGCTCTCATATTTCGATCAGTGTACAATTATCGAAGGCTCTGATATGAGAAACGAAAGAGTCAGGACAATTTTACGACAATTCAGAACACTCTGGTAGTCGATAATTTCGCATTTGAACGGGATAGAGGCAAAAAAAATGTTGTATGCGCTTCTATGCTAAAACGATGGGAATACGAGGTCTCGGAGTGAAAATTTAATTGACCTGGAAATCACAGATGGCGCAGGGTGTCCCTCTGCAGTCAATTAGGGCCCCAGAAAGCACGAATCCAGAGGATTTCTAGAGTTTTACTTCGATTTCTTTATAATTATTGTACGAAAACGACAGGTACAGTACGCCATTTGGTACAATACCCAATATAATTCGATATAGCTGTCAATATAAAAACGAACGTCGGCAACGTAGGCATTTAGAAAAGTCTTCTTTATCGACGTTGACCAAGTTCCTCGACGAGTTTCACTTCACCTTAAGGGGATTTCGCTTTACGCAACCACAAATCCGCGCATATTCGAAATCAGCCTTGAAAATTTGAAATGTATGCATATATGTGCATTCGACGTTTGTTTACAACGGCTGATAACGGCTATTTGAAGTCGTAAGATTCATAACCAATATTTGTATCAAAATGTATAAAGGTGGAAGACCAAAAGTAAATTATGGGATGAAACAAATGGACAAGATGGATGTTTATAACCTAGCGGATATCGTATACCCTACGTCTGTCTTGTCCGCCATGTTTGATACGTTTTTTCCTGGTTTTCTACGTTTTCTCCGGTAAACTACTTTATTTACATAATATACGTCAAAAACCTCGAAAATCCTGAAATTACCCAACCCTGCCTGTTACTTGTTTAAATACGATCATACTTGTATAAGATCACCGATAATGATATAATGCATGCATATTTAATGGTCATCGTCGATGTTTGTTTCAGTTAACTCTTTTTCTAATTAAAATTTCTATTGCACCTTAGGTATCTCTATTCAATCCCATTCCTGCAGAAAAGAACGTACATATTCTCACCAACATCTTTAACGAGTGCACAATGTCATCGTTATACGCCTTTGTGGCATAACTTATGATAAATGTCTGATAAATGAAAAAAGCATCGATGGATATACACGAAGAAAGGTAAATAAAGAAATTCAATCTAAACACTGAAATTATATATATCTTTTAACACGTTCCATACGGAGCCATTTTTTACAATTTTTCATTTACATTTAACGTGTACCGTTAATGGTATTCATGGCATGGAACATATTAATTTGGAATGATAAAGTATCATTTATTATGTATAAAAATGTTGAAATGTTTGCATTTATATTTTGTATATGGTTGTATGAATTTATAAATGCATATGCATTATTTCAGACACATTGAAGACGAACTAGAAAGGCTCAGAGCTGAAGTCGACGGGCCACCAAACCTGGATACCTTAACCTTGAACATTCAGAGGTTAACTGCGTCTATTCATGCTTCGTATATCTTTGAGAACGAAGGAAAGTCAGTCTTGCAGATGTTATGTCTTCTTTTAAGTTCAACGGCGAGTGGGAAATTTTACGGAGGTTGGCAAGAATTCGCCGCTGAGCTTGGACTCTCGACAGAACAAATACGAGTAAGTCGATGGTGATTAATGTTTTGAAAACGATATGAATGCCTATTTCTCATTTTTTTGCCCAATTTTTTAATGTACAGAGGATACAAAATTAGGAAAATGGTTATTCGATCAATTATTCGACTTTAAAGCTAGAAGTAATTAAAAGTAGAATGTTCGCATAGTTTTCTATTTTGTAAAAGAAAGCATTAATAAAATCCAATTGTTTTTAAATCTTTGAGAAATAGTTACCGGATAAAACAATAAGTGATAGAAGATATTTTTTATTAACGTGTATTTATTAACGTGAGAAAATTTGGCACAATTTCAATTTGCAGAACGTTATTATGTAATTAATACATTTTAGGACCTCCAAATTCATATGATAAAGTTTTAAATGATTCGATAAAGCCAGGATAGAGTTTCTAAATATTTGGAAACGTAATTGATTATTATTATAGTGTGTACACAAAAGAGTATATTATAATTCAGTTATTTATTATGCTTTATGATTATCTAGTGCATAGAATATGACTTCAAAGGCCTGGAAGATCCTACGTACTATGTTCTACTTACCTACGCACAATCACCAGATGGAACGTTGGACAAAGTATTTCATGCGTTACAAAAAATTAAGCGCTTGGATGTTATTAACAGAATTAAGAATTATGTCGATTATTTTATCAAGGCTCTTACTAGTACCGAAGGTGTGTATACATATATTAATGTACTTACAATTTTTGCACACTTATATAATTTTAAATACAGCCATCCCTCAATTTATGCTGAATATCTGTTCGTGGATTCGTTTTACGATTTGATTTCTCAGATATATATAGGCTGACTCTTTCATATCCTTTGAAGTTGAAGTGAAACACGTCGAGGCACTTGATCAACGTCACTAAAATAGATTTTTCTAAATACCTACGTTGCCGATGTTGGTTTTTATATTGGCACCTATATCGAATTATATTGAGTATTGTACTAAACGACATACTCCACATGTTTTCGCACAATAATCATGAAAAAATCCAGGTGAAACTCCAGAAATCCTCTGGATTCATGGTTTCTAAGGCCCTAATTGTCTACAGAGAGCCCCCTGCGCCATCTGTGATTTCCGTGTCAATTAAACTTTCACTCCAAGACTTCGTGTTACCTTCGTTTCAGCATAGAAGCGCATAAGATACTTTTTTCAAGAAGATTGTTACGACACTAAGATTAGAAAATGTGCAATTGTCATTACAATATTGATACAAATATCTCTGCGAGGACTTTCTAACCTATAAAACAAAATGTACTCAAACTAATCTGTATGTTTTCCCTCATTTAGCGGACAAAGACAGTTTTCTTAAATCCAAAAACATTCCACGAGCACCATTAGTACTCAGACCGATAATATTGATGAACGAAAATTCAAGAAAACATGAAGATGGAAACTTTAATGTATCGCAAGATTCTGAAATAACAGAGATAAGGAAGAAATCTTCCGAGGTTAGTGTGTGAGTCATAAACATTAACTGCTTTCTGTACAGCATTATAAAATGCTACAGTTGTGGAGAAATTTTATTCCGAGACCCATAATTTCGAAGATATCGAAGAATAGCTACTGCCCACTGAACACTGTTATATAACTGTTAGGTAAATGTTACGTTTTAGAAACTAACGTGTTATGTAGTAATGATAAAGTATCTGATTTTACTTAAAGACTATTATGATTTCATTCGACTAGCAATCAATTACTGATAATGTATATGCGCGTACAAATTAAAATCACATATTTTCATACGAGTAGTAAACAAAATATGACATATATTAATCTTATGACATTTGACGATGACGATAATGTAATAAAATAAATGACAGTCAGTACCGATAAAGTTCCGTTTTATTACAAATATGTGCATATACACAGTAATATCAGGACAGTACCATAATGTAAGATGAGAGTAACAAAGTTACGCTACATTTGTATAGATACGATAGTAACAAATGTTACGTAACCTGTTAGCTCTATGTTACATAACTGTTAAGTTACTGCATTGTAATAAATGTCACGTAACTAGTTCTATGTTACATAACTGTTAGGTTATTACATTGTAACAAACGTTATTTATTATTTTTGTTAGTTTCAAGTCACGTAAATGTTAGGTTTGGTGTTGAGTGGGTGGACCATCCGCTATATTCAAATTATTTAAACGTTACGTTTTTTAGTCTGCGCAAACATATGGCAGTGTGGCGATGCTAACTTTTGTCGAAGATGGAGCTGATACTGCTTATCATATAGCGAAAGTATTCAGATCTAGGGAACCAAAAATTGGAGTCGTTATTTTACAGGAACAAGAGAGATATGTTTACAGTAGAGCCGAAGAATTCATAGATGATTGTTTTATGCAGGTAAATTAAAACTTATTTCACTTCTGAATTGTGTTGTTTATTTTCTTTAATGAGTTTCCCATTATAGGTTAATTATATAGTACCGATATTAACAAAGGGATATTTAGAAACTATTGATGGACATGTTAACGCACAGAAACAAATAAGTACTTTGGATGCAAAGTATTCAAAATATGTTTATTCCTTGTTAAGGCATGAATATGTAAAAAATCACTGCTGTAACTTTAGAACAAGGTATGCTTTTCCGATAATATGTATAATTTTTACATAACCTTAAATATTAATATTATTTTGTATTATAGATGTATTGTACCGGACAAGCAATTGTGTAATATACACGCTACACCTTTACATCCTACCCTTCAAGCATGGTTCAAGGAAAGTGACGTCGAATCGTTTGCTGATAACATACTTTTAAGAAAATTCTAATCATCTTTTTTATACTGTGATTTTAAGAGATAAGTCGATATTGCTAAGTATTCTAATTTGTTTCGGCAAGTCTGAAACATCCGAGCCAGGATTTAAGGGGATATAAAAGGCGCTGAGAAATTTAATCGATGTCGATAAAATATAATTCATCTATAGCCTTTTTGATGAGAACGTCATTTTGAATACTCAAATGGTAACATAAGCTGGCTCATCCTGTTATCGACATTTATATTTATGTTGGTCTTTTACAGTCTATGTTGAGAATGATATCACGAATTTCACACATTCCATAAGATTGTGGTACTGTAACCTCACTTTTTCAAATTGGTCAAAGTGTACAACGATTGTGAATAAACATTTTAGTAAAGAAAAAAGAATTAAGAATAGTGTCAAGTAGGAGTAAACCATTAAAAAGATCTAGACTTTAACAATTCAGTTTTCCATACATTCTACGCAAAATTTTGAATTTAAGCGTGTCAGGAATAGAAACTGCAGAAACAAAGTCCCATATCCATGTAATTTAGATCACGAATGAATTTTGTAAAGTAAAATACCTAGTAAATTGCTGTAAAAAAGCTACGCAAATTACTAGGTTATTTTACTTATCTAATCCTATCCACGATTTTAGTTAATCGAGGTTTAACTAGTTTACACATCGTTTAAATATGGTCGTCAGTTAAGAAACTTTGGTGAGAGTGCTCACCTCGCGCCCTGTCATCCCACGTGAATTTATTCGCCCGATTCTCCGAGTGAAAATGTAAAATCTCTAGACTGAAAGAACTCGGTTCAAGATCTCGTCTAGTCTCACGCGAAATTCCTCACATTTTCATCATAGTGAAAGGTACAAAGTCGCGGGAGGTGCTCACTTTCAGCATTTTCATTAAATTAGAGTTACAGAATCTACTCCCAGATTCCAGGTATGTACACTTTTCGTCAAAGTGTAGAAAGTGTAGGCAAAATGAACAAACCTGCGATTGGTTGTTGGCGGCGATCGTTGCGCCATCTCGCGACTGTTACCGGGTATGTTCTGGTATGCTTGTAGCTGCTCCGTGACTGCTCCGGTGCGTGGTTTCGGAATGGTCTGCGATCTAAGCGCCTCTCGCGGCTGGTGACGAAGCTGGGTGCAGGATCGCCACTATTGTGGGGATTGTCAAATATATTTCACCACTTTATCTATAGTTATTGCTTTATTATCACAGAAAAAGGAGCGGATTTCCACGTGCGCTCTAGAAGTGGTCACACAGTCTTCTCCTCGATTTTCAACCGTTTTTAAAACATTTTATGACGTAGTTGTCTTTTCGTTCCAGGTAAGTACAGTGATGTGCGCGGGGTAACTCAGTTTGCCCCGTCCTGAACGCATCGCGTTCGTCGCGCACGACGCCCCTGGTGGTCGTTGGACGGACTTCGTGCCGGGCCCGCCACACTATTGTGGGGATTGTCACATATATTTTACCACTTTATCAATAGTTATTGCTTTATTATCACAGAAAAAGGAGCGGATTTCCACGTGCGCTCTAGAAGTGGTCACACAGTCTTCTCCTCGATTTTCAACCGTTTTTAAAACATTTTATGACGTATTGTCTTTTCGTTCCAGGTAAGTACAGTGATGTGCGCGGGGTAATGCAGTTTGCCCCGTGCTGAACGCATCGCGCTCGTCGCGCGCGACGCCCCTGGTGGTCGATGGCCGGACTTCGTCCTGAGCCCGCCACACTATTCTGATCGCAGCGCCACGGTACGTTAAAGTACTGAATTAATGTTTAGTATCCACATTTCCACGCGTCTCGTTTTCTATGCAAATAGCTTTCTATATATATTCAGTTTCGGTGCCTTAGTAAATATGGAGATTGAAATGACGTTTTGAGAAGGAAGGAATGCGAAAAGCAAATGAGGAGCAACGTGTGCTGCGATATTTACGATCGTGTATAAAATTCACGGTCATACGGAAGTGCAGCATGTTGTAATTATCCCAAAAAAGCGGATGCTTCATTAATGCTGATCAGGAATAAAACCATCTTGTCCTGTATACCGAGGTATGTGGATTATAGGTACATACACTTACACTTGTCATAAATGTACATACCATTCAATGGCTTTACTAACTGCTTATTTTTTCTAGCCTTGTATTCTGTGTCCCGTTAGGTTTACTTTATATTGGCACGTATAATGCTTTGCAAAGTTTGCTGATATTTACTCGGAGGATTGACAGAACGTTGCGATTCTATTTTCAGGATGTTTAATTTTTTGTTACCTAACCTATTTCTATGAAATGCAGATTTTTATTCCATTTCAATTACTTCTTTCAGTCTTTGAANAGACAATTGCGAATCGCTGATTTTTACTCGTCCTATGTCTTATATCGTGTTAGATTCACATTAAAATCGAAAATTTTATTTATGAAGCATTGGAATTAAGATAGTTAGAGTTTGCTTCGTTTCCTCCGAGAATCGACAGAACATTGTGATTCCATTTTCAACATGTTTAAATTCTTGTTACCTAACCTATTTCAATGCAACGCGGATTTTTATCCCGTCTGAATTAATTCTTTCAGTCTTTGGAGTGTATAGACAATTGCGAGCCGCTGATTTTTTACTCGTCCTGTGTCCTGATATAAGAATATCATGTTAATTTCACTTTAAAATCGCTCATTTTATTTATGAAGCATTGGAATTAAGATAGATTTAGCTTCGTTTCCTCCGAGAATCGACAGAACGTTGCGATTCCATTTTCAGGGTGTTTAATTTTTTGTTACCTAACCTATTTCTATGAAATGCAGATTTTTATTCCATTTCAATTACTTCTTTCAGTCTTTGAAATGTATAGACAATTGCGAACCGCTGATTTTTACTCGTCCTATGTCTTATATCGTGTTAG
>NW_019395184.1:0-13650 GCF_000612105.2 Orussus abietinus | reverse complement strand
TCTCCTTCATCACGGCACTCTACACCACCAGCCTCTACATAACCCTAAGTTTCATCTTACCTTCCCCGTAGATGGTTAGGCGGGCGGGAAGGAGAGTAGCTTTGCTAAAAACCTTTGCGGAGGCAGAGGGGCGTCCTAAACGCCCTACCAGGCGACCACCCCACCGACGCACGGAACGGAAGGCCGCCCGAGAACTTACTAACACCGGCAAATCCACCACCAAACTCGTCCTCTCCCCGCGGCGCCTTAAGACCATCAAGGCGCTGATCGAAGCGTCAACCCCAAGGAAAACTGACCGCGCGGTTCCACCTAGGCTTTCGTCCGTAGAAATACGGATACCTGAGTGGAGGCTGATCCCGATCGATCTGCCTCCTGTACAAGAATCAGGAGAAGAAAGCCGGGTGGAGGACTCTCATTCCCAAGGGGGCCCCGAAATTATCATTGTAGAATAAAATTTAGATTTCCAAAAAATTCTTCTATTTCTTTTCCCTGTTTCGATCTTTCCAGACGTAACAGTATAATCGTTTTATTACCTTGCAGCGGTAGAACCTTTTCCCTGTTTACCCTGTCGATGAACACGGCGAGAACGGCGCTGATCGGCGAAAAAGGAATAAATTTTATAAATATTAACAACTGCAATACCGTCATACGGGGTCAATCAGTACGATTTTGAGATGTTTATGTTAGTAACACTTATTTATTTCTTTTAACAAGTTGGTTTCAATTTTAGATAACTGATAAATATCCTTGAATGCCATTAAGAAGCAATTTATAGGGTGAACCATAGTTTTGATATAACTTTATCTGTAGATGCCCCAATAGACTCCAAGTTGGGAGTCAATAAATACAAAAAATTAGAAATATTAGGTCGACACTCAAGAAATAAGTTTTTTTTTTCCAATAGAAAATACAATCTGCTATTAGGAACACCATATGCAACCCTCATCGAACATATGGTTTCTCGTATTTTTTAGTAAGCTGAAAAAAAGGAAAGGAAATTCATTTAAATTACTGCGTTAAATGTGGCGAACTCAATAAACCAGTTGACTCACTTTAGATTTGGAGCAATCAATTCTGTTTCAGTCAAGTTTGGAGTTAATTCAACTACAAAATGTGATGTTGCACTAAATGGAAGTTGAACCAACTCGCTTATTGAGATCGCCATGTTTAACTCAGAAAATGAGTTGAATTCACTGATTTTTTTTCCCGAAGTTTTCCCAGAAGTAAATCAACATAAATCTAGAAATTTATGAAAGAAAACATAAATGCTAGTCTATGTGAATGTCTTAACCGTTTGACTGCTAAGCAATTTTTGCAAGAACGCACGAAAACTGCGGAGGAACCAAGAAACACTGAAACTCGCAGCGCTTTTGCGCTGCGTAGCAGTCAAACGGTTAAAATACATTTTATTCTCCTTAAAAATAAGCAGCCAATATAAAACCTTATAAATTTCTTTAGTATCTGTCAAAGTTATATGGTCCCGTTTTTCTCGCTCGAGTGCAGTCTGAAAGATTTCGTAGGTGTTTTTTTTTTATACACTCGATGGCCAATCTGCTTAACGTAGTTTCTAACCATCTTTTCCCGATTCGTCCCGACCAATACACTGAAAAGAAAATTAATTGCTAGAAAATTGATGGTTTAATTTTTCTCAACCTAACCTCAAATACATTACTGTAAGATGTAGTCAAAAGATTGAAGTGTGCACAAATTGAACGAATAACGCTGGAAAACCATAATATAAAAAATAAGTTTATGAAGCAATGAGAAAACCACAAGATTTCTCGTTAATTTTCAAATTTGATTACATGAACACATTGAACTTACGACAGTAAGAGATTGAACCATAATTGGAGAGAAAATTTTATATTGCGGAACGAATTGACAGTTTTGCAATATGATATTATATGCAACCAAGTTGTAGCGTATTTCGCGACGGTCGAACAGCCCCGCTACAGCCCAAAGTAAATTTAAATGGCCAATATTTCGTTATATGAATTCTCTTACGAACGTTACACATGTAGGGCAAGGGGGCGGAGAGGGGTGAGTCATTCGGTAAGCGTTCGAGTCCGTCGACACTCAGCCTCGGCTGTAGCACGTGGACGGAGGGCCGGTGCGGTAAGGGGACTGCATACTTGTGTCTCTCTATATCCCCCCTGGAGGCCGTGTGTCCAAGTGTGATGACCTATTTGATGCTCTAACCGTTTCTTAGAGTAGAGACAGACTTATGCGTCCGGGCTTCGAGTCCTGACCAGATAACGGTTTCGCGCTGGCGTGGCCGGCACGGCTCAGCCGCCTACTATTGGCTCGAGGGGCGTGGCGTTCTCGTTTGCTCCTACGGGTCGCATAGGCCCCGGGCTTCCACTACCGCTCTCAAGACTCCGGTCTCGGGCCCCCCCACCCCCTGCTGTCAGGGTATCAATGTCGGTTTCCCGATGAGCGGATTATTGTCAATGCTTTCACGCCGACAAAGAAAATTCTCTTTCTGCCCCGGGCTACGGCCTCGTTCCATCCGGAACGTCGTTCTCCCTTGCTCTCTCGCGGGTTTTATGTCTCCCGACGGCGTTCTCGCTTGGACTCGTTCACCCGCAGGCCTTATCGCCCCTTCCTTCCAGGGCTCGCAAGGTGGATTGTCATTTTGCGACGACCGCGATCAAGTAATTAACAGAGGGAATGGAGGATCAATTCCTCCACGAAAAATGTCGTCTCGAATTAACTGTGCCATCTAGTCGTAATGTTAACCCTCCGTTGTCCATGCATTTTTCGGACACGTAATTTTATGACTTGTATTTGTATTTAAAATGCAAGTAAACAATTTAATATCATCTCTTTTTGCCAATGTGGCTATTTCGAGTTACGTGTGATGTTTAACTTTTTCGAGAGTTGATTCAGTTGATAGAAGAAGTACCATTCTGATCGACTCTTTTCTAATATTCTCATTTCTCTGGAAGTATTTAATTTCAAACGCAAATAGATTCAAAATCTATTTAAAATTGGAAATCCATTATAGTTTATTGTTCTTATTTCAAATACGTAATAGAAATGACGTTTTACGTTTTGGATACCTATTTCGAATGAATTCAATTCATAAATGTTACTCCGATTTGCGTTTATAATAAACTCGGATAAGAAAAGTCTTTCTTATGTTTACGGGTGCTCATTTACATGTTCATTTAATGATTTACAGGTGTCCATTTATTCGAGGAATATGAAGAATGGTGTAGAACGTAAATATATAACAGACATGAAATCACAATTTTGTTTCTATGTCCGATAGTTGATGCATCATGAATTTTCCTACGGTATTTCACTGTATATATATTTAGAAACTATTTCTTTTAAGCTAAGATAATATTCTAACTTCGGTTCAGTGAATGGAACTATTGAATCACTAAGAAATTTGTTAACATTTAATAGAACATGTTCTATTATATTTTGTAAATTTTCATTTAACAAAAACTACGTTAGGTGGCTCAGGGACGCTCCACAATAATACTAAAATAATTTTCATTCATTGTTTTTGTTTATAAATATTTAATTTTTTTAATAAATCCATTCTGCCCCTCGAGCGATTCGAATTCCGCGCTGCTCCCGCCGCTGGTACGCTGCGTGGCCGAAAAGGGCACTACGGACCAGGAGGAACCCATCGATGGAGTCCAGTGTACAATAATTAGAAGTTCAACAATATAACTTTCTCATCATGTCATGTATACATGAATTAATTAACAGTTTTCGATGTTCAATAATGTAATACAACCTCGTAATAACAAAATCTAACCTGAACATCCTAGAAAATTCTCTTTCTTCTAACGAAAATGGGTCCAAGACATCACGTAATTCCCTTCTTCTTCTAATAAGGGTATTATTGCGTCCCCGAATACGATTGTTGTCAAAAATCAAAACACCCAAAAGGTTTTTCGTTGTGAATTTCGGTGTCAATCCGTGGACGATGGCGTTAACGGTGCTTATTTTTCTTTTTTTTTTTTGTATGCTTCATTATTCCGCTTAAAACTTTGTGCCGAGCCAGTTCATATAAATGGTCTCGCATTTTCACTACCAAATATGTTCCGTAATACCGTGAGCTACTCATTCTTCATATTTTCGCTCAATTTGCTTTACCTAACAGACCCCCTTACGAGCGTCAGATATGAGTTGGGAGATTGTTCACAGGCGGGTCGCGCGTTTGTGGCGGCTACGCCACCGCTCTCAGCGGCGTCCGGAGCGCGGCACCTTCGAAATCTTCCAAGACCCAAGCCAACGGATAGGTCAAGTGTGATATAATCCAGGCATCTCGCCCGACCGACATCGCATCGTCATTCTCCCCAACGGGGATAACCACGACTGAGGGGTCGGACAGGAACCAGGGCGTCTGCACGCCCGCACCTCCCGCCACCGGGATCCCGCCCCCATTCCTCACACACCACTCCAGCGCATCGGTGCTCATAAACACCGCATCGTAATTACAATCCCCCAGGTCGTTGAAGCCAACGACGTGCCGCTTCGGGCTCTTCGGCTCCGACCAGGCCCACTCCACCCCCGTCGGCTGCACTAACCGCCGTTCCCTGAGTTTGTCGTAGAAGTCAACCTTCAAAGCGAGCCGTCGGTAATCATTCTGCCTCCCTCCTCTGGGCCATCTCCTCAGCAGACAGGATGCTGGCCGTCTCGCACGCCATTTGGTAAATCGTTCCTGCGTTCGTGAAACATTGGCTGCCTCGATTCGAATCTCTGGAATAGTATAAGACCGGCATATTCTTCGCCATCTCCACCAGGAGTGCATCATCACGTGCACCCGCACACGCGTGTATGGTTTCTTTATCCCATGCCAGATTCCGCGAGAATGACGCGACGGCCTTGCGCCCCTCTGCCCCCTGCGTGTTGAAATGGATGGCATCAATATTTCCATTGAGGGCATGCTATTCTCTGTTGTGCGCCGCTGCCGCTGCACGCAGCCAGCCGCCGTCGACCACACCCCCCGATAATCGTTGGTACCGCCGCACCGCATCCGCACTATACTCCTCAGCGCCGCGGGCACTCACTACCTCAGCAGGCACGAAGCCGCACCCTCGAACCTCGGAGAAGACACACCACGGACATACACGCTCCGACCGCAGGTTGGCAGCCATATGACTGGACACCAATACACTCCCAAAACAGCCCGCACCCGTCACGTGATCCCCACGATATTTGCCACCCCCGATCTTCTCGAGCGCACCATCCGGCACCTGATCAGCCTCTTCCTCGCTGCTGGCATTCTTGTCTTCTGCTATGCATGTCTCACACGATGCCCACAGACGCAGCGAGTTGAATACTGTTACCGCATACTCTCTTCCTGACCCCTGGCGCGCCTGCGGTTTTTTCGACGCCCACAGCTTCAACGTTCGCTCCCCGATCCCATCTGCTAACAGGGCCCTCGCCACGGCGACCGCCCACCTTCTATTCGAGCCCCCGTTGCCCAGGAGCCCCCGGATACGCTGCGGGTCACTTTTGATCTGATTCGCCATCACTATGGCGCGGACAGAAAGCATACCGGTCCTCCTCGTCGACGGGACTTCCCGCGCTGCGGCCGTGGGTGATACTTTCTCATAACCCGACCCATTCGCTGTCGGCGATATAACCCTTGTCGCGCGTACAATCTCTTCCCTCTCCTGAGGGATGGAACGGGACATCTCCGTCTCTATCGATGTGGGTACCCGACGATTCACCACCCCTATCGGAGGATTACCCGCTCCTACATAGTCAATCCGAACGTCTAGACGTTCCTCCTCACCTTTTTCGTCGCTTGTATTATCGCATGCCCTGGATAGCATACTATCCACAAAACGGGCAATCAACCCTTGGAAAAAGTGGGCCGCTTCAGGTTCACCGCCCGCCACTGCTCTGCTGACGTCACTGTCGGCAACGAGCACGGCGCCGTTTTGGCGGATACCCTGGAAAGAGGACGCACCCAGAGGTGCATCCAAGGGTTGTGGTCTATCCTTCGCGATAAGCAGGGAAGCCGCCCCCCGCTCGGCTACGGCCGTCGTAACCGCTTCACCCTGGTCAGCCTCGTCCAGCCGGATGCACTCGACGTCCACCGGTACAGCCGGGATTAGCGTCGCTTCCAGAACCCGTTTGATAGCTAGGTCGTCGTCAATATCATACATCCGGACTCGTCGCGAATTTCGCGGTATCGAGGCGAACATCTCCGCGTCCACATTAGCATTTGCCAGTATGGCCAGGAAACGTTCCCTCAGCGAATCGTAGTCCCCATCGCAATCACTACTCGCCCCCCGAAAATGGCGGGGGGTGCATGTGCAGTTTCCGTTCTGACACGCGGGAGAATCGAATTCAAGACGGTCAGGGGGACACAGTGATCACGGGTCGCACGTGCTAAGGATTAAATGTCGTTCAACAAAGGGAAGCGGAAGCGGAAGTAACGAAGGCAGAGGAACGGTACAGGTTTCTTGATCCTTCATGTGTATTTCATTTTTTTGCGTTTACATTTAGCTATTCAAATTTCCTGGAGTGAAGATTCTGTGAAGTAGCGGGGGTATTTAGTTTTTACTTGGAACTGAAGAGATGGCGCTGAAAACCGTATAAGCAAATATATATTGCAGCCTTATTGAACACGCATTCATCGATGGTTACCTCGCGGACCTACTGCCCTCTCCAGCCGCGCGGCATGCCAGCGGCGGGAGTAACGTGGAATTTGAATCGCTCAAGGGGCAGAATGGATTTGCTACAGAAAATAAATGTTTATAAAATTAAAATTATTTCAATATTATTGTGAAGTGTCCCTAAGTCACTTATCGTAGTTTTTGTTAAATGATTATTTACAGAATTTCTTAAAGAATATATTAAAACATGTTTTATTAAAAGTTAACAAGTTTATTTACAGGTGTCCATTTATTCCAGGAATACGAAGAAAGGTGTAGAACATAATATATATGAGGCATGAAATCATGATTCCGCTTCTATGTCCGAAAATGGATGTATTACGTCAAAGTAGTAACAAATTTTGATCCGAACATAGATCAACTTACCTGTAGCGAGGATCAAGCCCCCCTTTTGGCCACGAATTCAATCGTAGTGCCAGGGACTGGGGTGCACAGAGGGTCAAAGACGGAAATAAACAAGTGTAGGGGTATTAACAATTAATAAACATTTATTACTAGTCAACAATTTTTAAATTTCCTCTCGAATACAATTCAGGGTGTTCCACAAAATATACGGGATCAATATGTAAACATTTTCAATGGGAACAATGCGCGCACAAGAGAATCAAAATTCCAAAGATGCGCTATACAGTGAAAATTGCAAGTACCAGAGTTTCGAGATCACGAACCTACCTTAACAAAATCGGTATCTGGGATCCTTCACGTCTCACTACATGTGATGTTGTACCAAAATTCAAGACCAAAATTTAAGAGCAAAAATGAAGAGCAAAAGTTAAGACCAAAATTCAAGGGTATGACTTTAATATAAAATAATCATTAATTAATTAGAATAGGACTTGATAAAAATTCTTCAGGAATCAAAACTCCAAATTATAAAATCACGTAATCAAGAAATAGACGATTCGAATTAAATCTCAATAAGGTACTACGAGGAACTATTTCGGGATCGCTTAAAATTAGGAGGCAAACACTCACAGTAGTAACATTCAACGAAATATGTAACATTCAAGAATGGATATCAAATACAGGTTCAGTCGACATTCAAATTACACAATCAAATTTCTACAATAACTCGCAGGGACAAAATATAACACTGCAGAATCCCTAATCACTTTCCACAACCGAATGTGTCAAAAATTGAAATTAGATCCGGAATAACAAATTCAACATTATACGAGACTCGTTTAAGTCGGACTAGACAATCTAATTCTGCTAAAATCCACAGTTGAAAATCGTAAAACCTCAATTAATCAAAATTATATTTAGTATGTTTCTCAAAAGGTACTATCTGGCCAATAGATTCAGCGACGAAAATAATACCGACAATTCGGATAGAATAAAATCTAATCACAAAATAATACTCAACTTAAAGCATCAAAATTTAAGAAACAGAGGTGGCTTTTCTTTAATTCTGGGTGACTCAATAATAATCGAAAAAAGGGGAAATTTCCAAAACGGCCGACACAATAATATTTGCAAGTTGAAAAATCCGACAACGAGTGACACAATAAATTTCCAAATGGGATAATCAAACCACAGGTGACACAGTAAATTTCCAAATAAAATAATAAAACCACAGGTGACACGGTAACAATTGTCAATATAAAAAATTAAACAGATGACACCACAATAATTGCAAATATACGCTTTAAACGAATGACACAGTAAGACAATTGGAGCAATACATGATTAGGTAAACTCTACCGAATGGATTCAAGTATATAGTGGCAATTTGAACAATGCACTGATTCACCAAACTTCACTTTAGTTGAGAACTGAGAAACAAATTGCAATTTATGATGCTGCTGCATTCACGCAGCGAAATGTTGAGAAGACTAGCGATTAAAAAAGGTTAATAAACCAACAACCTGAATCACATTGGCTGGAATTGGAATCTAATACAATTGACAATAAATAAAATTTTTCTCAATCGACCGAGAACAGAATGTACTCACTTAAGAGAATGAAATTTACCCGAGATATAAAATTCACTGATAAACTAGGTGACATCGGAGTAGTTCACTCAATTCAAACGTCGTTCGGAAAGATTCACAATCAAACTACACAATTTCAACAACGAATAGTATAGATTAATATTTAAATAGGCGCCGTTCTCATTAAGTAAAATTACATTCAATAAAATTTACGCCCGATTATTTTTCAAAGTTTCTTTCGGGTTTCACGAGTAATTAATTATAGCAGATACTAGGTCTTGACTATCGTCCACAAATTTCAAGCGCCGGTTAACACGTTCCATGTCACGCCGTGTACCGCCCGAGGTTAACGCGTATTATCGGTGGTACATGTGGCACGCAACGTGTTAACGACGATTACCAGTAACAGCAATATAAAATCTAAATTTCCACAACTTAATTCCGAAAAACAGATCGGCCCGTGAAGCTACTATTCAAGGAAAGCACAATTGACCGTTATAAAATCGAAGGGATAAGTTGAAAAATGTTCCAAGGCTCACCTTGGTGACAGGAGAGTCTGGGTAGAGTGAGTCGGTCCTGTGCCTCTTACTTCCTATGTCTTTTTCGGGTAGGCTGAGTGCTACTTACATCGTGGGTTCTTCCCTACCACTGTTCGTCGGCTTCTTAACACTTCTTCTCAAAACTCCTGATGCTGCTGGTTTGAAAATTCAAAACGGAGTGCGCTCCCGACCGAGCTCCAGATTTTCCGCAGCCTCCTGGACAAGGAGTAGTAGCTTGAGGTCCTCCAAGGTAGGATCCACCTTTTGCTGCGTCTTCAGATTCCTAGAGCTCAGCAGCTTCTCCAGGATTTTGAACCTGGTGCTGACGCAGGGTTTTACGCACGAGGACTTCGACCTCCGCGAGCACGTGCGCACCTCTGGAATGCCAGCTCTGCACCCTACTTCCTTTCGGTGCAAGGCTTGCGTTCCCTGAACGCGATTTTAACTTAAAATCTAAATTTCTAACTAGACTACATCGGGACGTAACAGATGTATTGTCAATTTTCCTACGGCATTTCACTGGACAAATATTAATAAACTATTTTTTTTTAGCGAAAATAATATTCTAACTTCGTTTCAGTGGATGGAANCAATAATATTTAAATAATTTTCATTAATTGTTATTTTTAGCAAATTCTTTCTGCCCCTTGGGCGATTCAAATTCCACGCTACTCCCGCCGCTAGTACGCCGCACGGCCGGGGAGGGCAGTAGGTCCGCGAGGTAACCATCGATGAATGGCAGTGAACCTTCCACTCTATCTAATAGTCTCTGGTAGTGAGATTCTGGCAACGTTGATTGTTACACGTGGCCAGTAGCGGGGAATATTAGATTTAATGATCGCTGTGTCGTTGTGCAGTAGATTGCAGGAGCTTTCACAGAATACTTTTAGTAACCATAGTATTATAATAATTTATTGAAAAACAACTAAAATCATGAAATTCATTCTCACAATTTTGTTGGCTACTCTCAGTACAATTTCCGTAGTTTCATCCGAAATTTGCCATTCACCTGAAGTTTCGGCTTCAGCTTACGTTACGGAAGATGCTACTATTCTCACAGACATCGCTTTTACAACACAGTTTACATTAAGGTGTAGCAATGGGGCAAAAGGAATTTCATTATATGCAGAAGTTGAAGGCAAAGCTCTACCTGCTGTAAGATTAAGTTCTGACGACAAATATCAGGTAAATTGTGATTACATGTTTATATTTTCCGAATAATCCCATAGACTGATCTCTAATTACAATATTTCCCCCAGAATCCAAACTTTTTTATTTATATATTACATAGTATATCACATGGCATATAATATGCATCATTGGTTAGTTTGGATACATACTGTATAATATACATTGTACATCATTGATTTTGAGAGGGTTGAAACGTGCCTTTCGTTAATCCCTTGACATACAGATGAAACAGAATTTGATGCATCCGAAAGATACTATTTAATTTGGCCAGAGACTGTTCTTGACGTCTCAGAGATATCAAACTTTATAATGGCACATGAAATGAATGATGTCTCTCAGATGTCATTGTCTGTCAAGGTCTTAACAGAATAAATCCTCCATTGCATGCTTTCAGTATTATTTATGAATACTTCAATAGTCTATATGTACTTTAAACAACAAATTTTTGCAAATTACAATTTTAGTCTTGTTTATTATAAGTGTAATTATGGATATTTTGTTACTATCTGGGTCTGCGATTATGTGTTTCTTTCTAACTTACCTTGTGATTCATTATTATACTAATCAGATTTATTCTAAAACATGTATGACCAAGAAAGATGGAAAGTGGTACAGAAATATAGAAGTTATATATAAATCTATGGTATTCCTCTAAAGTTTTGCATATTCACAAGTTCCAATATAATTAGAATTTAAGTATCAGTAAAAATTAGTTTAATGAAGGAAATTGTATATTTTATATGAAATATAGTTAATTTCTTTGTAATTTAATTGTTTCTGGCAAATGTTCATAAATCTGGAATTCGTAAATTTCACTATGTATAATTGAAATTTAAAATTCTGATCAAAGAGAATTCGTACAGTGAGAGCTACCTGTACATTAATAAATGAAAAAGTAGGTTCTTAAATTAATTGCATGTGCATATTATTTAAATATTTACATCTTATTTCGTAGGTGTCATGGACAGAAGACATCAGTCGAGCTCGCTCTGGCGATTACAATGTTAAACTGTATGATGAGGAGAGCTATGCTGCTATTCGAAAGGCTTACCGAAGTGGAGATGATCCTAGCAGTGTAAAACCTCTTGCCGTTGTTGTACTGAATAATCCAGGAGTTTATGTAGGACCCTGGGTTAATTCTGAACTTTTGGCAGCATTTTTAGCTGCACTTGTTTCGTATGCTGCATTTTCAGCAAAATCGAAACTCTTAGCTTAAGGATATTCTGAATGTTTTTCAATTTCTACAACTGTAATTATTTAAATAGTTCAATGTGCAAGAAACTATGTAATATGTACATTTTCACAATGAACATTTGTGTACGTATTTATACCCAACTTTTGTATTATGTAAAAAAAATGTTTATTTTCAAAAGATAAAGGAAATTGTGTGCATTAAATCTATTTCATACTAATTTAGTAGTATTAGACATATTTACAGAAATTTTAACGTGGAAACAGGGAAATACATGGTCGTGTTCTTGGTAAATTTAATATATTTCACATGGCGGAAGATTTCCAAACAACATTTTCCATGATAACGGATACTTAACTCTTCTCTCAATACCATTGTTTTTAAGTTCTATTAAACATACCCATTGGTTTAGGTAAGACAATAGTGCCAGTGCATCTAAAATATTATCTCCTTCTGAACAGAATTTAATCAAAATAGTAGATTCAATACTTGCTTTGCACAAATTGTCATATAAAACTTTTGCAAAACCGCCACCAGGTATCCTAGTGATTGTAGCATTATTTTTTTCATCAACTTTCGGCTCTAATTCTATCCAGTTCATATTATCAAATGTAGATTTATTTTTTTTCAAAGTACTTGAACAGGCAAGGTACCGTAAATGTGAGCCCTGTAACTGCACATCTTTCATTTCATGACTATAACTACTGGCCAAAATTATTACCTGAAATAAAGACAAAATTAATAGCAATTATTAAAATGAACTTCATTAACATGTATTAATACTCGCATGTATTATATTAACCCTTAGCGTTCTGCAAGTTTCAGAACGTTATGACGAATGTCTCCATAGCGGAGCCAACGGAACGCTAAAGGTTATTATTACTACTTTAGGTTTTATATATTTAAGTAATTTTCATAATGTTTTGATGAAGCATGCAAATTATTCTATATACTATCTACACGATGTAAGAGTAATAATTATTTTTACATACTTTTGATATTTCATTTTTGTTGATAAATGACTTTAACGTTGCAAATATCTCTGTAGATGATATAACCCGTGGTGAACGAATTTGAAGGACAGCAATTTTTTTCTTGGGTTCAATAAATAAATCAATCGCAGTACATAATTCAGGCGATTTCTCGTCATACGGGTCTGGTCCAACAATGGGGATAAATGATTTAACAATACATTGACCCGTTTTTTTTAAATTAAGGCTGGAAATTAGTAAGTCCACAGTCAATTGCCCGACATTACCCGTAGACACTGATGGTAAAATTAATGTATATCCTTTCATATTAATATTTTCGTGCAACATCATTTTCCTACGATCAAAGAAGCTTGGTAATGCCACTGAAATCTATCGACTACATCTCCATCGTACCATAAATCCGGGATTCATTCAGTCCAAATTCAGTAAATCCGAAAGACTACACACAGAGATGAGTTGGGAGCGCTGAAATATATAGTAAACTGGAACGCTCGCCACGCTTAAGAATCGACAGCGAAGCTCGTCCCAGGGAAAGAGAGATTTGGCTGTCCCTGCATCCTTGTCGCACATGATTCAGTAAGCATTGGCGCGACGAAGATAAGCAATAGCCAGCTCTCCGTCATTGTTCCACTTTCAGAGTACACTGGCGGTCATGAATGGCTTCCTCGTGTACATGCTGCAGCCTGGTGGTGGTAACATAAACGTATCGTAAAAAATAAGCTCGAGAACTTATGTACCTACGGTACCTGATGTATAATAAACTGTAAAATAATTAATGTAATAAAGCAACTTATTGAACAATAACAATGAGTACGTTTAATTAGACAAGCATGTCTAGCAAACCCTCTAATCGCCTATTCCTGATTCTTGAAAATCACTCGTAGATCTAAGGCACGAAACTCGGTGCCATCTCCTCGGTTGTCCTATGATCCAGAGATGAGTTGGGAGATTGCTCACGGGCAGGGTCGCGCGATCGCATCGTGTGCTGCCCTCTGGTTTTGTACATGAGCTTTCACCATTTTTTGCGCCCAAGAGCGGCGCAACAAATTTCTGACAGGGACTCACGCACTCGCGATGGCGGTGCCATCTACCAGTCGCCGCTGGCGGCTCACGTACTCGTGATGGTAATACCATGCAGCAGTTGACGGT
>NW_019395183.1:0-13683 GCF_000612105.2 Orussus abietinus | reverse complement strand
CGGGAGGGAGGGGGCGGACGGTGGGCGGCTGTCTTACATGATTTTTCCCTGTTACCGCAAATTGATTGTCACCTCGGCGGGGAAGCGGCCTACACGGGCCCCGATATAAAAGTAATTCCGCCAAATTGCCCGGGGATACACACCCCGGCCGCGTTTGCCTTTATTACCGTCCACAAAGCTCGCCCACCCCGCGCAGGCTCGATAATTCCGCCCGAGCCCCCCCCCCCCGCGCACCTTCTGCCGCCGCACCTGCGACACCCTCTTTTTATTTCTTTCGTTTTTCTCATCCCCCCTATCGGGGACTTTCCTCTTCCTTTTGCTGGCATGGTTTTCCAAGCCCCGAATGCCGGAGAAATGTATTACCCTCGGCCAGCGCGCGGTCGCACGTGGAAAAAGGAAAGTTTCTGATCGACGCCGGCCTGAGTGGAAAGTCAGTGATTGAAACGCCTCGCGGACGTGTACCGGTTGTAATGGCTGATTGAAGTGGAAACTTGAGGCTCTGCGCTGCCAAGTTTTAATTGAATTAAATCGGCCGGATGGTGGGCCCGGGATATTGGGACGATTATTTAACCGCGTGATTTCCCGAAGTGTTTTTGGCAGGGATCGAGTTTACTTTTTTCATTAGGTCTCTTGATTTTGGTCTTTATTTTTAGTTTGGTGGTGCAGACGCACCATCGACCTCGGCAACGCACTACCCGGGAAAGCCACGTGCGCGCTGGTGTGCACCGGGACCACCCTCGGGGTGGAGGCGCGTCTGTTTGCCGGCTTTTTCCATCCCTAAAAAATGCATTGGCCCGCGCTCCCCCGCGTTGACTTTAGCGAGACAGGTAACTCGGTTTCGGGGTTCGATCTATCGCTCGGAGAGAGCCCACTCGAAAATACTACACCCTGGATATTCCCGATACTCCCCATTGTTTATTGCACTTCAATTACCTCTCCATTGTCCACCCGATTGTGCAAGTACGCCGCGTTTTGCTTCGTTTTTCGGGTCTTGTCGGACGTGAAGGATCCTGATTGGGAAAAGGAGGAACAAAAGGGGGCCGTGGAAATATGCAAGACGATCGATGCATCCTCGTGGAAGTTCTTAAAGGGACATGTCCACATTGTATCCCCCGTAAAGGACCGCATTTCCCTGCTACCCCGTTTCCCTCGACATGGCAATAATCGCTCTAGAGGAGTTTCCCCGAAATTGCGACAAATCCGGTGCCCCACTCGGTCATTCAAACGGTGAAAATGAACACGGCTAATAAACATAATTGAATAATCCCTCGAATGGCAGTTCGAATAATTATGCGAACGAAGCGGCCACCCCATGGCGCGGCACAAACAGAAATTTCGAAATGTACGCATCCGTCGCTTCTGTCGGACAGATTTTTTCCCGAAATTATTCCGATAGAGCGCGATTAATCATTGTTTAATAGCTGAGTACCTCGTGACGTGAAAAAAATTATTCGTTTAAAAATATGTTGAGTGATCACGCGAACTTCCTTCCCCTGACGTTACTTGCTTCAGTCAAATTTTTTGCATTGAATAATAGCCGATATTGTACCTGAATATTTATTTCTAGATAATGCAAGAAACCCTTAATTAAAAGAAAAAAATGTGGAATTTAAAAACCACCCTCCTAAATAACCGAATTACAACCTGAACGTTTACTCCACCGTGATACAGAAAAAATTGTTAGAAGAAACGAAGTGAAAATTACCTTTTTCTTAATATTGGATCCGTTTCAATTATTTTATGCCTGTGTTTTGAATAAGAATCGGATTAAGCAGTCGAACCGAATTGGCTGTATTGAGGCTTTTCTTCGATGAAGGGACCCAATCTCGATTCAGCCCATTTTTGAAAATCGACGTTCAGGCCACAAGTGATCCTCCAGGTGCGAAACGCACTTGAGGGTGCGAAGGGTGCGTTCCGGGGGTGTCGTTTTCGCGCGAGCTCTCGGCTTTCCGATCGATCTCCTTTTCCCGCGCAAATAGACCAATCGGGCCGGCGAATCCTGTGCCTTGCAATTACCGGAGCCAATAGAGGCGATTTGCTCTCTCGCTTTGGCAAATTGGGCCCGACCGGCGTCGGAAATCAAACGCAGGAGGTGACCGATCGGAGAGGTTTGCACTCTGATTTGTTTACCCCTGAAGTCCGTCCCTAACAGCCGCGGGATATTCCTTTTCTCCCTCTTTTTCTCACCCCAGGTACCGTGCAAGTACACCTCTTACATGGAGGTGCGCACCTCTCGGTACCTTGCCTAATTACGTTGGATGTTATCCTTGGTACCCTCCTCGCTAACGAGGGAGGTAAACGAATAAGGGACCTCGCCTCTCTTCAGCATCCAAACGAGAATTTGACGGAAACAAAATACTCTTCGAGTCGCTCCTAACATCTCTCCTGAGACAAGAAACAGAACAAAAGATCAAAAACCGAGTTACCTTTCGCCTGTAAAATTAATAACAATTAGGGGAACCTTACCGTCACCGCATTTTAATGTATTCCACGCGTAGGAAAAATGTTCATGGTCGTAACAAGAAATTTTACTCGCTATAAATTCATTTGTTTATTAACAAGCACGTTTTCTTCAGGAAGATCTCTAGTGGATACATCTACGTTCGATATAATTGCGAACATTTTTACCGGGATTATTCCTACGGTAAGGGGAAACACTGTCAAGAATGCTGTTCTTTGCTAAATGTCTTTTCTTTTTTCCGTACAGCATAATTTTCCACCCCCCTCGTGACATTTTCCAGAAAGTTATCCCAGGTGGCTGGAACCGATTCATGGGAATATCTCAGAGTAGAATTAAAATGTAAATTGGTAAATGGATTGGAATTGGAAAAATGTGAGGTAGCGGTGTAAGTACTTTCTCCCGCGAATGGCGCCCTAACACCCCTTTTCCTGAGTCCTCTCCTTCGAGGCGTCTCCCGATACGGTTCGGGATCAGGAAACGAAATCACAGGACTCGGGAGTCCCGATTTTCCAATCCCTCGGGACTCTTCGGGACAACAAGTCGATCCGTCTGTCGGCGAGGTCGCGACGTCAGCCGATACCGGCACGAGAGATAAATCTTGGGAGCGGCCAAGTTAAAAGTTCCCCCCAGGAGCCGGGCGGTTCCCGAAGGAGAGCCGGGTAGTTTTGGTGATAAGTGATCGCGGTTCTCCGGCCGAAACTCTAATTAATACCTCGCCGCTTCGTTTGAGCCGGTGACTTACGACCCCGTCGCCCACAGCGGCGAATTACACGCAAACTACATCGTTACGCGGCGTCCTTCAGGACTCGCCCGGCCATTTGTTATCCGGGAAAGTTCCTCGAGCTCGGGTTCACTCGGGATTCAATCAGGATTCAATATGGCGGCGGGCTACTTTACCGCCTCCGCTGGTCGCTCTCCTCTAACGAGCCCGGCTCAAGGAAGGATTCTTGCGCGCCTGTTTTCGACTCTAATAAATCACGCTTTTACTTAAACAGGGAAAATAAAATTTCCTTAAATGGAAGCAAAAGTAACCTTAATCTCGACGGGAGTACTTAAAGTGGAAAACGAACAATGCAAATGGAGAACGCTCTCAAAGGTTAAAGAGCGTTCGTTCAGAAAAAAATGGAAAATCGGAAAGGGACCTTTTTCTTAATTGCAAACCTAGTTCAGTTTTACATTAAAGTCAGAATTGAGTCAAGTTAAGTCCTAATGTCAATTCAGGCCATTTTTGAAATCCAAAATTAAAACCGGAAGAGGTTCTCTAGGTACGATCGATTTTAATAAATCCCGCTTTTACTTAAACAGGGAAAGTAAAGTTTCCTTAAATGGAAGTTAAAGTAACTTTAATAGTGGCTCTCCATATTCGAAACGCATTCACGGTACATAGGGTGCTTGTAGGGAATCGAATTTCTATGAAGCATTATTTATAATGGAAAGTGAAGGGGAAAGTTGTTAAATGTCGGTTGAACAGGGGAAACTGACGTTTATCTAGATATTCAGTAAAAACGGGAAGTGATTTCTGTTTACCGGGGGCAAAATACGTGTCGCGATAAGGACGCGTTATCAGCCTCGGGTGTAAGAAGATTATTAATCTGCGATGCAAATGGCGAAGTACCGACGAGCACGGGAATCGCTCTAGCGTCTCAAGGGACGCATCGATCGCCCTGACAGTCGCAGGCTCGCTCCCGAGACGATCCTATAGGTAATTAATATTATTTATCGACGTCTTGGTCAGACGTCTGCATCTAACTACGGTAGGACGTCACTCCGGCTGCCGAACTTTAGTAATGAGGTCAAGACACGACTCACCGACCTCATTTTTTACCCCAGTGACGCACCTCAAAAGCTTATAAATCAAAATTCAACAACCATAGGTAATATAACAATATCAAATTTTTAGAAATCCACTACAGGTGCACCCAATACCTGCTATTATGAATTAATCAATTCTCAGGGACCGCGTTCATAAATTCTGAATTTTTGTACAATTCACCGTGCGCAATTTGAAGTAAAAATTTCGCCGACAAAAATTGATGATGCGAGCCTGGGTAATTTCGAGTTATTCTAGTTAGTCGCAATTGACCGCCACCCAGCGATTTCGGCGAAGGGGAGGATAATCGAATTATTAATTGAATTAAGCCTCCCCAACTGCGGGCTTGTTAATATTATCCCCACAAAAAGGGATCGGTCTTGTGAGAAATTTCGCTTTTAGGAACGAAATTTGACCATTAGAGATACCGAAATTAGTATGAAATATTGAAAAATCTAGGGTAGTACTGGTAATTCACGTAATTACGAATTAATCAATGCCTGGAGACCGCGGTGATAAATCGAGGATCTGTAAGGTTCACCGCACGCGATTTAAATTAAAAATTTGGGCAACAAAAATTGATAACGCAAGCCTGACTGATTTCGACTGATTCCAGTCGGCCGCAATTGACCATCGACCGGCGATTTTGCGAGGGGAGGATAATCGAATTATTAATTGAATTAAACCTCCCCAACTGCGGGGTGGCCAATATTATCTCCACGGAGGGGGCTGGTCTTGTGGGAAACTTCATTTTTTATCTCGACGAGGCTTTTAGGGGTGATCGGGCCACCGCAGGGGTTGGATGCAACCGAGGGGACGAATCGCGGGGTGCGTCCCGATAATGGAAAGCACCCTAGGTATCGAATCCGCCACCTGTACTCGACCTTACTTTCCGGGCGTCCCGAGGGAAGATGGGGGACGTCTCGAAGAGCGATCGGCCGCATCCCTCGGGACCGCCCTTGGACACAGTCCTGTCGTCTCTGGAGAGTTCTAATGGGGCCGCGATTTGGGCGAAGGGAAGTCGGCCGTGTCGAAAGGAACCCCAGAACCTCTAATCAGCTCCCCCGAAAATTACCCCTCCTGATAACCTTCATATTTACATTTCATCTTTCCCTTAAACATATGAATATCCCTGAATTTCAGTTAAAATACCCGGAGAAAATGAATTGAAAAAAGAATTGAACTTCGAATAACCTCTCCTCACAAAGAAACATACCCCTCAAATTTCACGTTTCTATGCCCATCCAAACACCTCGGTTTTTTAATTTCAGATTTCGCTTAAATATATGAATATCCCTAANCCTCCGCGTCAGCCGCGCGCGCCAACCTTGCTATCTCTTGCCATGGGTTCCCATCGCTTGCCGGTGGTGCCCGCCACCCCCTCGATCCGCACCCCCTCGATCCGCACCCCCTTCACCCCCATACGTCCCATCGCACCCTCCACCCGAACGGATTCGCGCGCGGGTTTCTGTTTTTCCGAGTCCTCCCCCAAGATGGGGTGTTTCGACAGGGGTGCCCCCTCTCTGTCGAGATTTTTTCAGGGGTTTAAGCTCGGATCTGAACGACTAAGAATGGGGGTTGCACGGGAGTATGAAGGTTTACCTGGATAATGTCGATTACCGGGACTTCTTTGTTGCGCGTTTTCCTTCCCTATTTACTGTCCTCGTTTTCTGTTCTTCGAATAGAATGGGGTTTTTTGGGAAGGGGAGGTGGGAGCTAGGGGGTGATTCGAAGGTGGCTGAAAGGAAGATCGAGATACTCGGGAGAGTTTCGCCCCGAATAGAGAAATGGATGTGTATTAGTCCGGGATAAGGGTTGTACAGGTGCGAGACGTTCAGGTATGGAAGTCCCCTGGCGTGTTATGTTGAATATCTCATTTTCCACGGGGGTGGAATCTTCAGGGTGGAGGATCCACCAATCGCGGGGACGCTTTGCGGTTCTCGCAGTCCGGCTTTAAAGCGGAAGAATCGCGCGGGGGACTCGCGAAGGGGTGGCGCGGCACCCACGAGGCTCCCCGGGGTTTTAAGCCCGGGTTTGCGCACCCGTCGAAGAATGGATGCTGTCGGAGGATTAGGGCGATATTACCCGGTAATGTTTATTACCCAGGGGTGGGCGGGCGGTTTTTTGCAGGGGTGGCGGCGCCTCGCCGCCGAGACTCGCAGGGTGGTTCGTCTTGCGGGATATTAGCGCGCGAGCGGATCCGCCATGTTGAATTACGCGCACTTACCCCGGCGATAAAGCTCGGGGTGCTTACCCCTTTCCGGCGAGAATGGAAAAAATTCCCGGCGATTCGGGAATTCCCCTGGAATTCCCGTAGCGCCGCCCAGGGTCCCCGGATTCGTTACGACCCTTCCTGATCCCTTTTTATTTATACAAGGAGGGATGTCAACCAGCCCGGTGAACGATATCAAATGGCTATAAGGCATCGAAATCCCTCCCTACCAAGGGAACCCCACAGGAATGATAAAGCCATCTCGGAGGTGAATTTGAAGATCCGGCTTGGACTTTCTGAGGCGCTCGTTATTACCGCCCGGAAGGGCTTGGGCATCTGCGGTCGGTTATAGTTTCATTATTTCCGTTAATTTAATATCCGCCCCCGTGGCCGGCCGGTGGTCGGCCCGTCGTCTGGCCGGAGGCGGGAGGGGGTGGCAGCCCGCGCCCGCCCCGGATTCCCGCCCGGGCGGCGCGTATCTGACTTGTTAATTTTTCCCCGCATAAATTGAAGTCTGGCCGCGCCGGGAAGGAGGGAGATCGGCTGGGCGGACGGGGTTTTAATTGATTCGCGGGCGGCGCCCCGCCCGGGCGGCCGCGGCCCTCCGCGTTTGATACGGACCTGCGCCTCGGCTGATTAATTCGGGCCGATCGGAAAGGCGCCGTGAAGAATTAGGATTAACCGGTGACGGTCGCGGCCGTTAGTCTCGGGGGCATTATTTCCGCCCGGGCGGTCTGAAGTACCCCGAGTGACGAACGATCGTAGGAGGCAACGAACGAGCAATAACGCGAGCCGCCCCCTCCGCCCCCTTTCTTCTTTTTTATCCACCCTCCCTCGCCCCGATAAGCGCCATCGTCCCTGAGCGATCCGCCCGGGCGGGAATTAACGAGGCGCGTCGCGACGTCGCGCGATTCTTTTCGCGGTTTCCTCCGCCCCCTTCCGGGAGGAGGGGGCCAGGGCGATAACGAGATACGGAGGGATGCTGCACTCCAAGAGGAACATACATGACTCGCTCCAATTAACCACCCTTGTATGACTCGGTGAGATGTCAACGCGTGCAATCATCCGGCATGATTCGCGCCATCCGCCATGGATCGGACAGTCATCCCCCGTCATCAATCTGGACCATTTCCTCCACCTTCTCTGGGGGGGCGGATAAGAAAAAACCCCCTGCCTAAATCTGCAGAGATAAATCGACCCCGGGTACTCGTCTCGTCGGCGACGAATCCGCTTTTTCCTAAGCGGGGGAAAAAAATACCCCCGATTGTGGTTATCACTGATGGCGAGAGCCGGCCGCTCGCCGATAATTGTAATTCGATCCGCCAGCCTTTGAGCCCGATATCGGCGTCGATTTCGGCCGGCAGGGTGTGTCGGCACTGCCGGGGCCCTTTTTTGCGGTCGCTCGCGCATGTCGGCCATGTCGCGGTATTAACGAGATGGGCATAAAACCTGTACTTTACACGGGTCAAATGACTCGCCCCAATTAGCGGGCGAATCGAAATCGATTCCCCCCGGGAATTGGGAATGCCGTTCCGCGGGGCGAAATAAAAACCGTCTCCTACGGCCGACCCCTGACGAGCCAGTGATAAGCCTCTATCGGATAAGAGATGACACCCCCTCGTGATATCTCGAAAAAAAAAGTGCATTTCCGCCCACCGGGCGGAATTGCCACGAGGAAACGCGACGCGCCTCGGTTGGCTCGTTACTTCCCCCGATTTCCTATCGCACCCCTTCGCAGGACTCCCCCTGCCCCCTCCCCACTAGAATTAACGACATGGAGATAAGCCCTATACTTTACACGGGCCGAATGATTCGTTCCAATTAGCGCCCTCTCGGGATCGGATCGATTCGTCGCGAGCGCAAATCCGCGGAAATCCACCCTCACCCCCAGGGGGTGGATACCCCCGCGGCTCGAGGAACCACGCTCGGCGTCTTGATGACTTTCATTAAACCCGCTCGCACAGTATTTCCTTTTTCCCCTTCGATTCGCGGGTACCTCCCACCCCCCCGCCCCCCAAAGGTAATGACAGGTTCCACTACCCCCCATGGGACGCAGGGGTAAATGACTCGTTTCAATTAATGGCTATAAGGAAGGTTCTGACATTCACGAAATTTCCATTTTTATAAAAGAAAAAAGTAAAACACTCGAGTAACGTATATACACGGATTAGAAAAAAAAAAAAAGAAAAGAAATTTCCCGGCAGTCAAGATCTTTCGCATGATCCGCACTTTCACTTTGCAAAAGCTTGAGACAATTCGGCAAGCCCTATTCGGAATAATGTTCCACAACCGAGACCGTTCCGCCAACACTTTCGCCCCCACACTTACTACCACACGATTAACACTTGACAACGAAGGATGCTCTCGAACCAGCTTAAGAATCCTCAGTTGTCCCCGCAGGGGCAGTTCCCATTTCTTGCCACCGGAAGCCATGTATTAAACATGCCGCCCCGTATCCCAACGAGAGCTCATGACGGCCATAAAATCAAGCCGAGGATGGTTCATGTTTTTCACATGCGTCGCCGGCGGAGCGCGGTCCACTTAAACCGGCAATTCCGCGCGGTGGATTCCGCGAAGTCGGTGGAACAACCGCGGTTCGGCCGAGGGTCGTAAAAGAGGGGTTGTTCCCCGGGGGGGATGCGCCCCAACGGAGGCAAAGCGCGACAAGGCAGGGCGGGAGGGGGGTTTCGCGAGCCCTCGGAGCCCTCTCCGGTGTATCTGCAGGTGGTCTCCGAAAAAAGGTTCATTTTCATTAGGCGACTCCGAGGGCGCATGCGCGCGGGCGACCCCGTCGTCTGGAGTAGAGCCAGAAGAGAATTCCACTTGCAGGGAATACAAGAGGAACGCAAGTAGTACCCGGAGGGGGTCCCCCCCCAGAGGAGGGTCGAATTCGAGGTGGCGGTAGAAGAGTGGGCGGTCGAGAGTAGCTACCGCCACGCCGAAGTCCCCCTTGCCCTCCCTCCCCCACCAGGGGAACGGGGGTAGCTACCGTCAGGAGTCGTACGGTTCAACTACGGTGCCGCCGCGAGGACGGGGGTCGAGAGTCGGAGTGTAAGTGCCGTTCCGTGTACGCCGCCCGGCGCCCACCACCCACCACCCACCACCCACGCTGTANCCCCCCATCCCCACCCCTGGCCAACCACCCACTTTCCACCCACCGACGATCGGTAAGTACAGCACGGGCCAAGGGCGCGCGTACGCGCCGCGTGGATAATTATACAGTCATTAAATCATTCCGGCCCCTTGGTCGGGGTCGGGGTCGAGGGGGAGAGGGAATAATCTCGAGTCGTTTAACCCTTTCGGCGAACGCGGGCCGGCTCGTACATCGGCCTCGGTCCCCCTCCCTTTTCCGCGGGCCCACCTTCCACCCACTTTCCGCCCACTCTCCGCCCGGCGTTTATTAAAACGTTCCGCGAGCAATTACGGGCCGCCTGCGAGTAAGGTAGTGCGTGAGGGGGGAAGGGGATGGGGGAATGGGGGAGGGAAAGAGCGAAGGTGGAGGAGATGCTCCCGAGAGCCCTGGCCGGGCTGCCTCGGCCGGGGTTCGCCAGGTGCGACGCTGGGCGCAGGGGCAGGGGCCTCCATCGTCCTCCACCCCCAAACCTCCCCCCGCGAGGTACCAGTGTTCCCGTGATCTCGAGTCATTTAACCATTTTCTTATGCCACATTAAGCCGGCGAGCGTCCACTTTTTGCCGGGCGGCGTTTTCCCGCCCGTCCGCCTTTATTACAGCGTTCCTCGGCCAATTACGAGCCGTCTGCGAGACCTGCGCTCGGGAATAAATTGAAAGGAGCCCCCCTCCATGTTGGAGCGGGGGCACAATTAGCCTCCCTCCCCCCAACAGCCCGGGATAAAAAATTCCAGATGCGGGGTGCTACCTCTTTCGGAAAATTCCTACCCTGAGGAACGAGGGGACGGAGAGGGCGATCTTATGATTGCCTTATTTGGAATTCTGATTTTTTTTCTCCGCCCGATTTCGGGGGCTAATTACCCGGCGTTCCCTGGGGAATATATTCTAGGGGGTGGGTGGATATTCATGGAAATTGTTTTTTAATACCGGTCTTGCCGTTCGACTCTCGCGATCTCGATGGCAGATCTCGGTGATCGCGGTCTCATCGTCCGGGCGGGATCGACGGCAGTTTGGGAGCCGTTGATGCGGAATGCGAAGATTTTGCGAAAACGCCTCTGCAGGGTGCGACGCGGTCGACGCGACGCCCCGCGAACCCGACGGGTGGAGGGACGATTACGAGGCGGCCTTTTCACGCCCGGGGACGTCGCTTTGTCCTTCTCGCGGGCGCGCGAGATCGCGACTAATTAGGCGTTTTCAGGAACGCCAGCTAGCGCGTCTCGAGGGGGGGGCACATTTCGAAGTGACATTTTTTTCCCGAGAAAATGGAGCCGGCGGTGATTTTCTGGGAGGGTCGTTAAAGGGGCGCGTCGCGCCGGCTGCGGCGGAACGTCGCGAGGCGGCGCCGAGCGGAAAGGGCGACTTTGCGTAAGGGAGGCTCCGGGGAGCGGAAAATGAAAATAAAATATCGGACACCCCTCCGCCCCCTGACCCCGCAACCCCGGCAGGGTAAAGGCTCGAATAATGGCCGGAATAAAAGTAAATAGAACCGAGGGGAGGCGGAAAAAAATCGCGGGGTGCGCTCGATACCTGGACACGTGTGGTTATGTACGCTTACTCAAGGGCTCATGTACGGCCACGTATGGGAAAATGTAAAAGGGTTCATTCAGGCTTTTCGAATACTTACCCCCAAGATGCAGGAAAGCGCCCATCGATTTCCTATAGCTGTTACGGACGAGCGATCGCTGACTTTTAGGATCTCCAGATGGAAATTTGGGATTTATTTATTTACAGAACGACATGCAAATTCGGCACCGCGTTTGTAATTATGGGTGGTTAGGTACCGAGTTACGGGGATGGATTTTAATTTTCGTTCGTAAGGTACCGAGTCACGGGGTCGCAGTCGAGTGATTACCGCGTAGGCTCCGGATTTATATGTGTATGCGCGTTTATTTTATTTAATTGTTCCTCGGGTGTTACTGTACGAGGCGAGGGATCTAATTACTCCCTCGTCTTTCTTTCAACCTCCCAGCAAAGGAATCCGCGATGTGTATGTCCGTACGTATACTTCCTACTTTGTTAAGTGATTCTTCACCCCCTAGAATACAAGGGGGGTAGTCAAGGTAATCAAGGACCCCTTTGAACACCTCTGCATTTACCTACACATATACCCGGGCATTATGTGTATCCCATGTGGTAATCCGCGTGTAAAGGTGGAAATATCGCGTCGAAGTACTCACACGGCCCTTCCGGATCCGAAAACCGGAGCTGGGGGTGGCACCTCGGGCCGGCCCGTTTCGGAATCCTGAGTTCGGTCGGGGCGTGCAGCGGAAGAGGTCGCCGAGCCGCGGGGTAAAATCCCTCGTCGGGGCGGCCGGGACAAAAATTTCATCCGGGGATCCGCGAGAGCGCGTTAACGAATAAATATACCGGGCCGAGTGTGCATCGCCGAAGCCCGGGTGTGCGTATAAATTATCGGCGGATCGCGTACAAACGCGTGGGGCAGTTTATTTAAAATAAAGCGGGCGGGCGGCCGCAGCGGCCCGGCCGTTCAATTTCGAGCGGGGGTTTCGATCGGGTTTCGCGGCGGCCGGGCGGAAAGGCGGACGGATTTGGAGAGAGAGAGAGGGGGAGGAAGGGGGGAGACCGCCGCGTCCGGGGCGCGATCTTTACGGCGGCGGCTTTGTTTTCCGCCCTCGTAGCGGGCCGGGTGGGCGGAATAGAGAGCGACGAGTGGGCGGCAATACTCGGAGCCCGCGGCTGGATAAGCAATAGGAGAGAGGGAACGGAACGCAAGATAGCCCAAAGCAATTGTGCCCCCACCCCCCGATGCTCTCGACCCGCGCAGCAGATTCACTTACGTACCCCCGCCCTTGCCACCCGCCGACACCGGCCAGGGGTGGCGGGATATACCGGGATATCCCGGGGTATTCCGCCACCCCCGACACGGCCCGGAGGCACGTAAAGGTGGATACACACGATCCGACGAGTTACACCCGCGAAGGGGATAAATGACCCCTTTCCTCGTGGTTCAAAAATTCCAGGGGATGCGCCGGCTTACCTATGGGGTTGGACGGGCTGAAGGGGGCGGCGGAATGAGGGGCGGACCTCTTGAGCTGGCTTCCCGGGATGCGACTCGCATAAGCGCCAAGAGTTTATTTTCGGGAAGGGTTGGACGTACACGTATGTACCCACCCTGGTTCTCGAGTACCTTAGGACAATGCCCATTGACTGTATAAAATACCGGTGAAGGGTCCCAGCGCTTTGTGCGAGAGATGAGAAGAAAAAAGAAAAGACAATTTCAGGATTTTCCCCTGACCAACCCTTCAGGGGGTGAGAAGGGGTAAAAGGTGTTTTTCCAAATTTCTACTAGCACATATCGCAAAGAAAGTCGCAACCTGGCATGCCAGTGATATATATTTCTTTCGGTCAACCAGTCTATTTTCTCAGTACACGGTATGTACGACCTCTGGGGGTAAGATAAGTAGGACCAGAAAAGATAACTAGAAGTCTATCCGGATGTCATATGGAAGGTTTATCAACTTTACGAAGAACCCACCCGCGGTAACATTTGTAAGTATCGTTTATCCCCTGAAAATGGGCCGATTGAGTTCCCCCCTTAATTACCCCCGCGACCCCCGCCGACGTGCCGCCTTTCTTCTCCGCCGAAACAGAAGCGGATCCGGAAAGCAGCTTTATGCCCTCTCCGAGTCGTGCCTCCCTTAGAGCCCGGTTACTAAAGTGCAGCATTTTTGTTCCTATCGAGTAGGAGAGGCTCGTGCACCCGTGCCACCCCCTCCCACCCCACCTGAGCCCGATAACAACCCAGCTCGTGACCGAGTCGAGACAAAAGGCACACTCGTTTGACAAATGGCGCTCCGCAGCGTAAACGGGCCTAAGAGGGCCCGTGGCGCATTGCGGTGCACGGGGGTGCAAGGGGGGTGCATCTCGTCAGTCGGTGTGTGGCCACCTTAAAGCGCGGCGGGGGTTGGGGGAGGGGGCGGCGTGTGCGTGGCCGTCGTCTCCGGTAATACACACAGATATTCTCCAACCCTCTATGGGGAAATATCCATAATGCGCATTTGCAATTTCAATGCCTCGCCAACCCCAAGTCGGCGGTGGGCGCCCCCGCCC